>NC_134458.1:53214941-53463007 GCF_047948215.1 Lycorma delicatula
AGGACTCGTTTTCCTGTCTGGAGAAGGGTTTTACAGAAAACCAAACTAGTGGCTCAGGTGCGTACTGGGTAAGCATGACCTTCAATTTTTCTCTAATCAATCAGATGATATATTTTTAGGCCATTATGAGATATTGTAAATTTCTTTGTACATATGCAAAGAGATAGGAATTAAAATTTTCTCAGGCAGTTTTTTTTTGTTTCATTTTAGGTTGTTGGATGGGGAAGCAGTGCTAATAAATCAAGAATTAAAATTGAACCTCACACTGTGCAAATGCGCCTTGCTAGTCAAGAGCAGTGTTTGCGAAGCCGTGAAGAATTCACTTATTTGACATCTGATAATACACTGTGTGCTAGCAATAAAAACGGTAATCATAGATAATTGAATGATGAACATAGTGTTGGTAATCTGTATTTGTTTACATACAATAAGAAAATTTGGAATTTCAGTTACTACTTCCTTTGTTGCCTTGGTTAATGTGTAAATATTATACTTTGCCTGATTACTGATGTTAATCCCCAGTCAGAAGAAATTATTGTTACACTAATGGAAACATCCATCTTTTGAATTCTATTTTAAGAGTGATGACCAAATTTCCTGGAAATATGAGATTTATCCCAGGTTATATACCTGTTTAAATTTTAATATATATTCACAGTACAGATAGACAACAAAACAATTAAAGTACATTTTACAATAAAACCCAACCTAGACTGAGTATCCTTTACTAATTGTAGGTAATTTCAGTCAAACCACCGGGCTGGTGAAGTGGTGAAAACGCGTCTTCCCAAATCAGCTGATTTGGAAGTCGAGAGTTCCAGTGTTCAAGTCCTAATAAAGCCAGTTATTTTTACACGGATTTGAATACTAAATTGTGGATACCGGTGTTCTTTGGTGGTTAGGTTTCAATTAACCACACATCTCAGGATTGGTCGAACTGAGAATGTACAAGACTACACTTCATTTACACTCATACATATCATCCTCATTCATCCTCTGAAGTATTATCTGAACAGTAGTTACCGGAGGCTAAACAGGAAAAAGAAAGAAAAAGGTAATTTGTCAACTATAGAGGTAATGCTACATAAAACTGGTATGTCAGCAAAATTCTCTTGGTTAAAGCTATCACATCTAATTGTAAATCTTTTTTTTTTTAACAAACGTGTTGGAAATAATGTACATTTTTAATTATTTTTACTACTTATATTGTAAGGTAAGCTGATTTCCAGTGACAGTAGTAAAGAGATAATGGCTGGAAAGATTTTAGTGATTGATATGTTATTTTAAAGCTAATCTCATCAAAATAGAAGTAAAATAATAGTTTTTTTTTCAATTTCATTACAAGTGTTATTTTTTTTTAAATAATTTAACTTCATTAGAACCATGGAATTCACCAGGGTTCTAACCACAGAGTAACAGGTTTAATTTAACTGTTTGATTTCCATAAAAATAATTATTTTTCAGAATTCTTTTAATAAGACTAACTGATTTTTTTACTTAATTATGTTTCAACAGCAAAATAAACATTTCAAGTGCAAGTATTTTTTTACTATAATTTATCCATGCAGTGTAATCAATTCTTGCTGATCTGATTTGAATTAATATTTTATGTTGGTCACATAACAGCAATCATAGTCAGTTGTAGTCATGGGTCAGTCGTAGATATTTATATATATATATATATTGTCCATATCTTCCTCTGTACTAATTGATTAAAAGCAAAAAAATTCAACAAAATCCACCACAGTACAGAATCAAAGAAGATTTCTTACTTTATCTTATTATTTTTCTTTTTTTTCATTTATATACCAGCAGCGCTGTCGAGGAATTCCTCATCATCAGTTTATTAAAATTAATTTTTTTATTTTAAAAACTTCAAAATCACACATTAAAATATTGTTACTTATATATATGCAGTCAAACATTTAAAAAATTAAAATTCTTAAAAAACTACAAATTCTTTAAACTTATACATGTTTGTGGCTAGCCACTAATATTGTACTGCATTAATATAATATAAATTCTACCTGACATTGACAAAAGTGCTGCTATCTATAGCAGCTTTGATAAGAGAATCATTATCAAACTCTGCAGATTGATCAAGCTGAATCTCCATTTGTATTTGCATATATGGTATTTTTCTAACTGTCTAATTTTTTATTATTATTATCATTTTCTTTTGTGATTTAATTATTTTCAAATTAGTTTTTAAATTAGTAATAGAATTTTTATTCACTATTAAATGGTAGACAACATTAGAAAATCCTATTTTATTGTTTTTGTAATATCTAAACTGTTCAGCAAATCTTGCTCTAAATGATCTCTAAGTTTTCCCAATATAAATTTTATCACATTCATTGCATATTATTTTATAGATACCACGTAAACTGGCATCATATACAATTATGCATCATAATTATCATTATGTTTTTTTTAAATGTCTTATACGATTGCAAATAAATAAACAGTCTAGTTATTAAATTAATGTTGCTATTCTTTCGGAAATAAGGAAAAAAGAACATGGTTATAAGGTGTTTTGGAATTTTGTGCATTACATTATGTAAAAAGTGTATTGGTGAAGCAGCTTTGAAACTGTTGGACTGTTCGAGAGGAATAAAAAACTGCCATATTGGGATATTAAGATTGCTGCTAAATTACAGGAAAAAAGGATATTTAAAATATCCCAATTCTGAGGATATTGAAGGTAAGGAAAGGTATAAGAGATTGAAAAGGGAGGTAGGGAGAATAAGGAATGAGGGATGGAAAAGTAGTTTTAAATGAATTGAGGGAATGATTTTAGGATCAAAGAATCATGCAGCTTGGAAGACTCTGAAGGTAGTTAAAACATAAGCTAGAAAAAAGTATAAAGAGCAAGTGATTTCCAATTGTGAGTGGCAGGAGTATTGTGAAGGCATGAAGAGAAAAATGAGTTTGTAAAGGTCTGGAAGGGAGTAGCCATAGATATGTACCATCATCTAATAAGAAAGAATAAGAATAAACTGGTGAAGAATGAACCATTAAATTGTTGCAAATGCTGAGAGAATTGACTAAATGGATAGGTGGTGCTTACAAAATGTTAGTCTGTTGCATTACACCCATTCATAAAAATCCATTGAATGATGATCCTTGGAATTATAAAGGATTGATGGCTGACATCTCTCGCATGTAAGATTGTTCTAAAGTATTCTTAAAAACCTTTTTGAGAAAGAACTGTGCAAAAACAAAGATGAACAAGCAGGATTTAAGGCAGGAAAGTCAGTGGTGAGTAATATTTTCACTTTAAAATTGTTACTGGAGAAGTAAGCCCGAGTTGGAAGAGAGGTAAATTTTGCCCTGATTAATCTAGGAAAAGCATATGGTAGTGTTTCTATGTTATCTGTTTGAATAGTTGTGAAGATGGATATCAACCCAGTTTGGATTAGTGCAATCAAAGTTTTATGTGTGGGCAAAGGTTAACATAGATAACAGGCTGGCAGATAATTTAATGTTACCAAAGATCTAAGGGAGTGACATGAGTTATCCCCTATGCTACTTAGTTATGTAATGGTTCAGTTTTGGAGAAATTATAGCAAATGTTAGTATGAGAGTTTCACTGAATAAGGAGAAAATGTTTATTCTGTTCTTTGTAGATGATCAAATTATGTTTGCAGAAAATGAAGATGATTTAAGCTATATGATTAGAAAACTCAAAGAAAAATATTTGACTGTTAGACTGATGATAATTAGGTATGAAGACAGTTAGTATGGTCTGAACATGTTAATAGGATGGAATAACACTTACCAAAAAGAATGATGGAATGGATACCACCTTAAAGAAGAAGGCAAGGAAGACCTAAGTATAAATGGCTGCATGACATAATAGAAACAATGGCTGCTATAGGCTTAAATGTTGAAGACTGCCAAAATAGAATATGATAGAAACTGGTGGCAGAGAGATGTCAAAAGCTGTAGACCCATAAAATGAAAAGAGGTTACTAAGAAGCTCTTATACCACAAAACCTAGAAACCTGAAACCTGGAAAGTATGTTTTCTCAGGATTAAGTGCATGAAGGAATTCTTTTTCCTTTCATTTATAGGTCGATATGTACCGATATAAAATTTACACAGGAAAGTTCTTATCACCAAATTACCCATTTCTTAATTTTTGTAAATAGCTACAAAGCTGAAATTTGAAATAGCTATTTGAAGGAGTTTTCAGGAAAAGTAAGGAAGTTATTTTAATTAACATTCCTGAGGGGTTAGGTTAAAAACAGTTTGAAGAGGGATACTGAGACCAAAAAGGTTGGAAACTGGAAACGTAACATTGACATATTTCTCAGTTTTAAACTACCTCAAAGAGGTTATCCCCACATTCCTTAAGAATGATCTTAAGGAAGTATAAAGGGGTTAACATCAGTTTATAGGAAATTTATAATGTGATAACTCTAACATTAGCTAATTCATCTCGATCTTCCTTTTTAACTATTCCCCCAAAAAAAGTTTGATTTAGCAGATTTCACAATTTTTGTGCATTTTACAATCCAGATGTGGTTAAAGCTAGGATTTGGCTTTGAAAGACGCTCCAACAACATCAAGAAAAAAATTGTGCTTTCCTTTTAACTATCTCAGAGGGTTATTTTTTTGTTAATTCATGCCCAACTGGAACATACACTTATAATACTAATCAATAAGTGTTAATTGCGACTTAGAAAGATAACTCAGTTTATTATGGAATGAAATCTTTAAAATCCATGTGAATTCAGATTGATTGACATAAAGCTTGGAAAGTTTATGAGTTTGCTTAGAAGATTGTAGCAAGCATACAGCAGACAAGATGGTCGAGTCTCTTCTAATCACTTGAAATTCACCTATGGTAACTGATGTACAGTTCTGTTTTGTATTCTGTCAAAACATGTTCTCTCTTCATCTTTCCACTCTTGATTACAATAAAGAGAGAATGTAGTAAATAGTGTATGGGAAAAAGATATGACCAGCTTCACAGGGTTTCTGTATTACATAAAATTCATTTACTTATAACTTTAGCAATTACAAAAAAAAAAGTAAGTTTTTCAGTTGATCATTATAAAGAGCCATCTTAAATCAGGGGTCTACTATACACTTTATCTTCACTAGAAACACTTAGATAACAGAAAATTTTAGAATATACATACAGCACACACATCACTAAAATAATACAGCTAAAGCAGTCTTGCCAAATAACCTGCTTAATATACACTGCCAAAAAATTTCTTTTCCTTCAAAGTTAGACTCATCCAAGAATAAGTGAGACTTTCTTTTCTAACGGTACACCGTTGCCCATCCTCACAATTTTATGTATGTGAAGTATCTAAATTAAGAAGACCTACAGGAGGGTGGGGTGGTACCTACTGTTACAAATTATGTCTAATGACAATATCATTCAGTACCTTGAAAGAAATGAAAACAAGTAAAATCTTTTGACAGTAATGTTACTATTCTTATAATACATGTCGTTTTTGTTTTTTTTTTTTTTTTTTTTTTTTTTTTTTAGGAACAGGTCCTTGTAATGGTGATAGTGGTGCTGGATTGTTACTTCTAAGTGAAAATACTTTAAAATGGGAACTTAGAGGAATTGTTAGCTTATCTCTATTGAATACTTCAACACAGTCATGTGACCTTGATGAATATATTATATTTACTGATGCAGCTAAGTTTCATGATTGGTTGACTGCATTTGTTATTTAATTATCATCAGCTTGCTTGGTTAGATAATTTTCCTAAAATAATATATTAAAAAAGTATATTAAGTTAGTTATGTACATTTTTTAACCATTGCCTGAATGGATTAAGTTCACCAAAATTATCCTAAGACAGCTTTCATCAGTTTTTTCACCAACCTCTTCAGCTATTTACGTTTTACGTCTTTTTTAATTTTTTATAATAAACATTTTTTGTTTACTATGTTAATCTCATTAATTTTGTGTAGTTTTCAACTGAATTTTGATTTAAGACAATTTTGAAGAGCATAAGTTACATTCAAAATATTTATCTGTGGTGTTAGTTGCTGATTAAGTTTAGTCAGAAGTTTTCAATTTTTTTATGATAAAAAGAACCAAATTTATATTTACTTGAAGTTTTTATTTTGTATATACATCAAAGCGCTTTCAATCAATTGTTAAAAAACTTACAAGTGCAGTTGAAAACATTTTGTTGTAAAAAAATGTACATTATAATTTTTTTTGTTGACCATTGAAAATTGAATAGTTTTAAAAATACATGAAGGCAAATTATTTACGAAAAAATCTTTATAAAACTAAAGAAAAAATTAATAAATAAAAATTAAAAAAAAACTTTATATATATTCTAAATAAATTTAACACTTAATCTTTATTACAGTAATTCATTTAACTACAAGTTAAACATTTAAAAAAATATACCGTAAACTACATTATGTTATTGTTTAGTGTAGTTAGTCGGTTTTTTCCTGAGGTTTTTTCTGTTACAATAATAATAAGTTAGTTATTAGATAAATGTTATCTTTATATAGGACTATTTTGTATACCTCTTGTAATAAACTGGAATTTTTAATTAACAAGTTTTATATAGTTATATCTTTTAACTAAACGTATATCTTTTAACCCTTTGGGTGCAGGATCAAACAATTGACCATCATTCTTCGTAAATTGTATTTATTTTGTATCTCCACCTCATTTGTCATTGTAAAATTATGAAACAAAAACATTTTTTAATATCTATATAGAACTACATTTTCAAATATGTAAAATGAAAATATAAAATAAAGATTTCTTAGATATTGAGGAAAGATATATGTCCAGTTAAACCCCCAATCTCTTCCACTCATGCAGTGCAACTTTCAGTCCTCTATTTTTCCTCCAACAATTATAAATAGAAAATATGTTCTTTCAGTCTAAAGGCTGTATTTTTTTTTACAAACATATGTGAATCAAAAAAGAAAAAAAATTAGGTTACTCTGTTCAATTCTGATACTCTGTAAAAAATTTTGATTCAGTTCATTAATTTAGCTAGTAAAAGAAACAAAATTATACATAAATAAAATTAGATGAAAATAATAGTAATTTTTTAAGTCTGTATAAATAATTTTCTTTGCTGGTCAGTTTTTTTTAGAAATAATTACCAAAATGTTTATGTCTACATATGCATGTATATACTAACTTTTGGGTAAATTACTTATAATGCCAGTATAAAAGAAAACTATTTTATTTTCTCATGGATAATTGATTAAACAGTTGAAATTGTTGGGTAAAATTAACAAAAATAAAAGAACACGCAGCTCGTATTTGCCAAAAGAAATTGGACTTTAATTAGAAAGAAAACAACTAAACTTATGTTAAATCATAACGTTAAAAAATTAAAAGAAATTATGAAATAAACATAACTTAGTTCTATACAGAATTTATGCAAATAATATCAACTTAACTAACATATGAATAATAATAATACATAAAAATACATATATCAAGTAATCAATTTGAAAATTTTAACAAAGCCTGAAAACAGAACAAAAACCACCTTATTTTCAATTAGATACTTATAAACATAACATCAATAAAAATAGTGTAACTGTTGCATTACTGACATATTCTGTAATAATGAAAAAATTAGCAATGAACAAACGTCATTAACTTAGAAAAATAAATTACGACAATTCTTATTATAGGCACTGGCCTTTCCTAATTTATGAACAACAAACTTATCATTAAATAATTAAAACTAGCAATTCCAGTTTATTGTAGGAAAAGAAGCCACGATAATATTCCAGTATAAAAAAGAGTTAATTACAATAATCAAATTGAAATAAGTAAACATATAACATAACATAACATATAACAAGAGTTCATTTTAGTAAATAAGCTTTCTTGAAAATATGAAATTACAAAGTCCAAAATCATAACTTCACAACAGTTATTTTCTTTAGATTAAGTTAAGAGAAGTAAAATGAATTCAGTTCATGAATACATAATAATTAAACTCTGCGATTAACAAATTACATTAAACCGAATGAGTCAAGTACAAGACAAATAATTTTTTTTTCAACTCATTAAAAGTATTTATAACATTTTTTCCTGTTAACCTTCGGAAGCACCATCAGGAATTACTTCAGAAGGTGAATAAGGGTGATATGTATGAGTGTAAATGAAGTGTAGCCATGTACAGTCTCAGGTCGACCAGTTCTGAAATGTGTGGTTAATTGAAACCCAACCACCAAAGTTCACCGGTATCCACGATCTAGTGTTCAAATATGTAAAAAAGTATCTGCCTTTACTAGGACTTGAACCTTAGAACTCTCGACTTCGAAATCAGCTGATTTGCTTAAACGCGTCCACCACTAGACCAACCCGGTGGGTAAAAGTACTTATAACTAGAAAATTTATCCTAAACTAATTTTTCTAAAGCTATAAATGACAAATTGGATAATTTAAAATAATATAGCTTGTACCGTACCTTATTTTTGAGTGAGCCATTGATTGCGTCTTTGTTTATTTTTTATCACATCGATGTTACGATTTTATATTTACTTTGATGTTTTTACTAATACGCGCATAGTTACTTACACAGACGCACACAAACATTTTGTTTTTAAAAATGTTTGGTTCTATTATCACAAAAAAATAATAAAAATTAATCAAAATAAATAATTAGTTAATACCTTTCAAATAAACTTTATAGTATTTTATATATTTACATGTAGAAATATAATTTTTTTTCGAAATTCTTTGATGCAAGTCTATTTCGCCTTTCTGTTATTAACTATCCCGCTTTTGAAAAAATTCATTCACAGGGAACAGAGGTTGCAGGAATGCAAAGTCTAGTTTGCATTATTTTGAATAAGCTTGGATAAATTAACCGCCTTTCTTTCCATCAAAAGAGAGGATTTTGTGTTATTGAGATGAGCGGTTCATTTATATATTAATCTAGCTCTAAAATTCCTGCTACTGTTGGGTTTGAATTAGTTAAAATTGGCGTTACTTTTTTATCAAAATCTTCTCATGCGGTTGAAATGGAGGGTTCAACAATTTCTTGTTCGGTTTCAAACCTATCGCCTTGTTCGATCTAAATACTTTGAACTTTCTGTGAAAGTTTTATGTAAGTATTTTGGTAAGATGCCTCATCGTTAAAGCGAGGTTCTTTAAATCGTTCTTGTTTTTTAAAGCGAGGATCTAATAGCATGATTTTAAGCAAAATATTATTATTTTCAACATCCTAATATCTATGTTGCAGTTGGTCTAACATCTTGTTACACACTTACTTTAACGATTTCAGAATTTTGAGTAGAAGATTTAATCTTAAGTACATGTCTTGTCATCACGCCAATAAACAGCTTTTTGAAATAGTGACAGTTTTTTGAGAACTTATTTCAATAGTTATCTCTTTAAACATTTACAATAATTTGCACATTTCAACTATAATTGTCCACTCATCAAATGTAATATTATTAAGAATAGGATTCACCAAAGCGATAATCGAAATTAGTGGATCTTTTGTTTCTAATAATCTATTAAACATGTGCAGGAGTGAATTCCATCGGGTAGGCACTTCCCGTTTTAATTTTTTTAAATTCATTTGTCACTGCATGTTTTGCAGTTTGGAGGCAGCGTGGAACTTCGTTTAAAAAATTCTACAATTGCCTTCGACTTTACCACAATTGTTTTACTTCAGACACTGCTGTCTGGACAATTAAATTAATTGTATGCGCTAAGCAAGGAATATGGCGTAGCTGACAATTGCGAATATCAGCTTTTAAATTTACTGCAATGTCACTAACAACTGCTCCTATTTTGTCAATAATAGCCCATTCATTGAATTTACCTTGTAATTCAATGGCAATGTTTTCAGCGGTATGTTGACAACAGATTTCCATACAAGTAATTGGGGTTTTAAATTGCAACCGTGGTTAATGAAATGGATAGTTATGGCCATATAATTATTATTTGAAACTTATGTCCAACTGTCAGTGGTTATTGTGCATGCTTCTATATTAATTATATGACTTACGAATCTCACAAGAAATTCTATCGTATAATTGTGGAATTAAACTAGTTGTAATTGTTTTCCGACAAGGAAGCGAATACCCAGGGTTTAACATGTGAACAAACTTCTTGAATTCTTCACCTCAACGAGTAAAATAGGTTGATATTCTTTAGTTATTAACCTAATTAATTGAATATCTATTGCTCGGCTTTTACTTTGAGGGACAAGTTTTATAACAAAGTAAGTAAGGGACAACTGTTGTGTTTTTTTTTTTTTTTTGAGGTCAAAGATGTTAATGGATGCACAGAAGAAGGATTAGGCGATTCAACAAGGTTTGTTAATTTAAGGGCTTATTGCTGCGATTCATTTGGTTCAGTTGCAATAGACGTAGTAGGATTTAAATTATAATGCATTTCTGAAACATAATCAGGTCTACTAAGAATAATTGTAAAATATGTCTTGAGCATGACAGTATGCGCAAAAGAACGACAGTAACTAATATTGTGCAACATAGCTTCCCGCCCGAATGAAATTAAAAAAAAAAGAATAATGATGTCATGTAGAATGTGTGCGTGCGTAACAGTTCAAACGTTCCCTTCTCTGTTTAGTTTGTGTAAAAAACAAGAGTCACTATTAAGATGTCAACCGCCACGTCTGTCCGACGCCAGAGCGGATACTATAAATTTTAAGTATAAACCAAACAACGATAATCAAACAGATACACATATGACAAATCAAAAGACAATTTAAAACAGTAATAAATTTATTAAGCCTGTGTAGCAACAGCAAGACCCAACCATAACTTTAATTCATTGGCAATGGCGTAAACAGAAATAATTTTGTAATAATATAATAATAATTTACTTTGTTTGCTAGTAAAAAATGCAATAATTAAATTGAATGATCGTGTAACATAATCTTTGTTTATATAAATGTTTACAAAAACATTATTTATGTAATTGTGGTATTTGTTGATGTAATTTCAGAACTAAGGAAATAAAATTTTCAATTGCGCTTTTATTGTAGTTTTTTTTTCAAATTGTTTAAAAATTATTAATGCACAATACATGTAATGTGTTGTAAAACATAGATATATAAGTTAAAGTGAACATTTTTTCTAACTGAAGCTACAAAAATTGTTAATATAGCTTTGAAATTGTGTTACATGTTTTATTGGATGGATAATGGCCAAATTTCAAGATAGTGGGAACTAGTAATATTGAAACAGAAAATTAGGTCGTGGATTATACAGAATTAATATTTTAAATTGTACATAACATCTTCAATACTACTGAAGAATGATGAACTTTATTTGACTGTTTTTTGTTCTTAAATTTTCAAAACTTGATAGTTAAATTGCAATGATTTATAACTTTTTTAATGTCTTTTATGGTAATTGGATTAAATTATGTTTTAAAAAGTAAATATGACAATGAACTTTAATTTCTTATTATTTCTTTAATGAACAGTCATAATTTCTTATGACTGTTCATTAAAAAATTAATAAATTTAAAAAAAACATGGTTAACTATAGACACCATCCCATTAAAATGAGAAAAATTATATAAAATCTGTAGTGAAACTGCTGCACTTACATATAAACAAAAGTTACTGAATGATTGTGAACGATAAAGAAGTTCCTAACAAACTGAAAACAAATAATAGATCCATAAGAATCTTCTAGCTGCACCTTGTTTCAAAGTAACATAAGTCTAATTCATTGATTCCCAAAGTGGTCCAGGTGGACCCCCAGGGGTCCACGGGAGACTCGACGGGGGTCTACGTTGGCGTGACAAAAAAATGGGGGTTCACAATTCGTAAGCGGGGGTCCACGAAAATTCATCTGGTTTCGATAGTGAAGAACTAAAATGTTGGCTTGACTTTGGGAATCAATCTAGGCCAGAGGTTCTCAACCTTTTTTCTGCTGCGGCACATTTTAAACGATTTCGAAATTTGGCGGCACATAAAGAAAAAAATAAAAACTATTGTCTTATTACAACACACTGAATAAATATAGTTTATGACAAATTGTTAAATATGCAAATTAAACTAATACATACTACAAAATAACTAAACTTTATTACGTGATTAAATTAAAAGCTAATAATTAAAATATTTTTAATGCGAAATTTGAGCTTGATGTTTTTTGATAATTTCATTTATATTTGGTCGTAAAAATGACAATGCTACTCTCATATCGTCTTCTACATTTAACAATCTTGATCTTTTTTTAGTTTTAATGTTGGCTAATGCTGAAAATCCGAATTCACACAAATAAGATGTGGAAAATTGTAATAAAATGTATAAAGCTTTTTGGCTATGATTGGATACTCGCATCTGATGTTAATCCAAAATGAATTAATCGATTCTTCTGAATGTTTTAAAATTAAATCTCGATTACTGGAAAGCAAAATAAGTTCTTCCTCTTCATTCAAAGTTAAGTCAAATACAGAAGTGTCCGTAATGAGAAATGGATTACGAACCCGATCAAATTTCTTAATATCTAATTTTGGGAAATAATGAACAATTCTCTCCTCTAACGCTGTCAAATGATCAAGAACAATTACTTTAATTGTTTTATAACTGTCTTTAGGGACTGACTCAAACTTTTCTAAATTGCCTTCTTGAGCTTTATTTTTCCATAAAGTTATTTATTTTTTGAGTCCCACCAGCTTATCGGTTGAGTTTAAGATATTTTCATTAGGCCCTTGCATACTTGAATTGATGTTAAAAATAACAAAAATGTCTGATAAGTAAGCCTGTTTAGTGCACCATATTTTATCTTCCAACAGTTTTACAAATTCATGATTTTAATTTTGTTCAAAAAAAATTTTAATTTCAGAACACGAGATAAAACTTTTCCTCTGGACAACCATCTTACTTCTGTATGGAGTAATAAAGATTCGTACTTGGCTTCCATTGCTTGGCATAATTCTTTAAATAATCTACTTTTTAATGGTCTAGATTTGATATAATTAACCATTTTTACACATTGTTCCAGAACTATTTTTAAATCTGATGGCAAAAATTTTGTTACAAGTGCTTCTCGATGCAAAAAACAATGGGTAACTAATATATTTTCATTTAATTCTTTAACATGTGCAACAAATCCTTTTATATGTCCAGTCATAGCTGGAGCACCATCTATGCAAATTCCAATACATGTCTTCCAAGAAACTTTAATTTCTTCTAAATATGAATTGATTACATTAAAAATATGTTTACCAGTTGTAAAATCAGATAACTCTCGACAACATAAAAATTGATTAATAATATCATTTTCGTGAATAAACCTAACAAATGCAATTAATTGAGAATTTCCTGTAATATCGGTTGTTTCATCTATTTGTATAGCAAAATTCGAATTTGCAAGAGTTTTTGCAGTATTCTGCTCAATATTTTCAGACAAGTCTTTTATCCTGCGATGTATTGTATCATTTGAAAGGGGTATTTTGGAAATTTCAATATCAGCAGATCCACCAATCATTGTTTTAAGAATTTTACGACACGCAGGTAATATAATTTCTTCTGCCAAATTATGAGGCTTTAATTTTACTGCAATCAATTCAGCGATTTCATAAGAAGCGACTTGAGCCTTTTCAGACACACATAATTGTTTTTTAAATTTTTTTCCTCGCTTAAGTTTTGATGATAAATAACTTTCAAAGTAGCTTTTCTCTTTTGTTGAAAGCGAAGGATGGTTAGTCACCAAGTGACGTTGAAGTTTGCTAGGAACCATAGCACTGTTTGATAATTTAAAACCACATATTACACACTCGGGAACAACTATGTCATTTTCCATTGACGAGGTAAATCCAAATTTTAAAAAATCATTATATTTCCGAGGGACAACGTACTTTTTTGAGAAAGGTGTATATTTACTTGTTTCGGGGGTTGGTTCATTAACTTGGTCGTGAACGTCATCATTATCTCTATTTTCATCATTACACTTTTTTCTTTTTATCCATTTGTCCATTTTTAGAAGGGTCTGAAAAATTTTAAAAAAATATTGTCGAAAAATTTTAAAAAAATGGTTCAAATATAACATTTGAATTTATAATTATCAAAATTATGCAATAACTTGTAATTTATGAATATGGAAAATTTAACCTTTCTGAAACTGTATAACTTTCACTCAAATAGGTGCGATAAAAACAAAAAGAAAATGTTGTAAATCAATGGATATGTGTACTGTAAAGTTAATAAGTTTACAAATTTATAATTTGAAACTATATGCAAATTAATTAATAATAAACCGAATAATAACGTTTGCTAATTTTAACGAAATAAAAGGTGCAGTAACTACTATGCAACACCTTGTAAATTCCAACTATCACTAAAACAACACGTTTATACGCAGAAATGACAAGCGTGCGCCAACTGAAGACAATTCCTATTGCTATGCATGCCACTTCATCACAATTCGGCACTAAGAAAAAACGCCTTGCAAAGTAAATAATAAATTTTTTTTTGTGGATTTAAATATATATTCATGTTAAATATATTTTTATTTTTTTTAAATAATTTTTTAATATTAACATTATTATATATTTACAAAATTTGGCGGCAGACTTTTAAAATTTGGCGGCACACAAAAGTGCCGCGGCACAGGGGTTGAGAATCACTGATCTAGGCAGATAATGTTTTGAGAAGCTCAGCGACTGTTACTTGTAAAAACTTGCATATTCAGCGTGTCGAGACTTGCAAAGTGCCGCCGCCGCCGTCCGCAACACTTGTTTGATAGCGTTTCCCTCGTCATATCTTGTCGAAAAAAGTTTTTGCTGTCAATGCATCAACTACATCCCTTCCATTAAAACTGTAACTATTTTGTGATTGTCATTGTAGAAGTTACATTATGTTATTAATGTTTAATTTTAATTATATTACGACAATTTTATTATGTTACATTTCAATATGATAACAATAATATTAATAGTGTAATGATTACATATTTGAATAAATGCAACACAAAAAATATACTATTTTTCTTTTGCTTTTTACCACTCTGAATGGGAAGTTTTCTAAATAAAATAAGTGAGAATTGATTGCTTTCTTGTGCTGTGAGTAGATGTCAGAAATGTAAAGTTGGATGGAATCATTTTTTTTGATCGGCCAACATTACTTTTTTGACATCCACTCACAGCACAGTCAATCAAAAATTAACCGATCAATTCTAACTTTTTTTTCGGAAGCTGTTAGTTCGTGGAACTCAGCCGTAACGCAAATTTTCATAGTTAGATCTAATCTTCACATTTTCCGTCGACTGGAAATATGGTAAAAATGTAGCTGCAGGGGGTCCATCAGAACAAGCAAAATTTTGAAAGTGGTCTATGAGAAAAATAAGTTTGGAAACCTCTGGTCTAATTCCAAAACATATTAAAAGAGAATTTGTATTACCCAATTCAGTTTTTTGTTATTTACACACATTATTTCTTATGACTGGGTAAAATATTCTCTAGCCTCTTAATTGTTTATTAAATGTATACTGTTAATCCTATATAAAACCAGGCTGCTTCAGATCTAATGAATGTAAAATACTTTACATGAAAACACTGTTCATTTTTGGAAGACAGCTGTAGTAATTTACCACTGTTCCTTTCTCATTTTATGACCAATATATTTGCTTCATAGGGCTATATACAAGTAACTGTTGTTTTAATAGAAGCATGTTTGTATTTAGGCTGTAATAACTATGCGAGTATAAGGGTATTCTATAACGGCACTTTTCAGTCTAAAGAAAATTATTCCTAAATTGAAAGTATCTGTATGTACAGTATTATTTCAAAACTAGAAATTATTGTTCAGTTTATCCATATCCAAGTAATAGTACTCCTAATAAAACAAAATTCCAGATTTGGTATTAAAGTGGAAAATAAAAAACAAGCTGTCGTCAAATTTATAGTATTATTACAATCATTTTAAAAAAAAAACGTAAATGTAAAACCACAGAAAAATGCAAATTAGAAAATAAATACTTTAACAAAAGTTGTTTAATGAGAAATTAGCACACCTTTTTGGGGAAAAGGAAATTCATAGTTAGTTTTTAGAATGCCTGTTATTTTAATTAAAAGCCAAAAAAGAAATTGGCAAATAATTTTGTTTACCGAAATAAAATAATTTTAAAGATTTTACAAATAATTTGTTTACAGTTTCAAAAAAGGTACCTCTTTAGAGCCTTTGGTCATAAAAATTCCAGTTGCCCTAAAAAATATGAAAAAAATATAAAATTTAAGAATTATGAAAATTGATTATAATCTATAATTAGACTTACCGTATTTTTTTGGGTCCAACCCATATTTTTCAAATTACTTTAAAGTCTTAAGAGTTTACTGAAACATTATACTTTATTTATTCAGTTGTATTTTTCACTAGACATGATTTTTTTTTCAAAAATGGTTTGTTTGTTTTAATTACATCATAAAATTCACAACAAGAAAGTTCTGAATTAATTTTAACATTTAGCAGATATTTAACAGTAGATACTGAAAGTCTACTCCTTTCTGCAGACCAAATGTTTCCTGTAATTCTCAAATGTAGCAGATGTCCCAGACAAAGACATCGCAAACTCAACCATTTTAGAAATATTGCATCATGAAATATCAGTCTTTTGAAACACCTTAAAAACTGCTTTCCACTTTTCTTCAATAGTAACTGTAACTTTTTCAGAACATGAACCATAACCTACCCTTTGGTTTTGAATTACCTGGTTCAACAATGTACGTTCATCAAATTGGTCATCAATATTTATGGAATCTTTTATAATTAAATTAACAACTTGTGGATTCTCTTCTAAATTAGACCAGGCAAGTTTTAGATTATTGTCTGCCGAGCTACAAAAGATGCGCTCATTGAACTTGACTAACCTACATTAAACCTTGGTAAGTTACTGTGTTTATTAAAAAAATTATTAAATTATGTTAACTGATTCTCTTAATATAAACTGTTACTTTTGGATACCTTTAGTCCGGACATTATATAAGAAAAGTAATAAAGTATAATATAACTCTAATAATGTACAGTTTGTTTTTAATCACTGACAGTTTATTTATTTATTTTTTTACAGTAGCTACAAAAAAGAGATAAGATTGTTACATTATCTACAAAAAATATAATAAGCGATAAAACAATAAAATAATTTTTTTTTTAATTTTAAAAATATCTCATTGTACTCGTTTTAAAATTAACATAAAAATGTACTGTTTTAAAAAGTTCTAAGTATAACAAAAAACAAAAAATTGTTCATAATCTGGTTAATATTCTATTACATTATTTTTTTGACATTTTTTAAAAGTATAAAAGGTATTTTCAGATATCCATTTTAGCGCTGTAGGCCTACATATAAATTTTGTACTTCTCTTGACTTACGGGCTTTACCGAAGAAAGGATTTGTTAGTAAACAAATCTGTTCTAGTAGCTTCTGTTCTAATACTTCTCTCAGATCTACTTCCTGAAATGATTAATTTTAAACTCTTTGGTAAAAGGCCTCTCTCCTTTTTTTTTTTTGTTATTTGCATCTAGGCCATATTTGAAATATGATACGTATTACATCTATCATTTTGTTTTTCTTTCTTAGGGTAAACGTACTTCTAGGGTCGATACAGGAAAAAATCAACATATACTTTCATTGATCCTTGTGCTTTGAAGACAATAATAAACTTATAATTATATTAGTGGTTTTGACAGTTTTCAGGTTGTCTAAAAAAAAAAACAATAAAAAAAATAGCAATTTGTTTCTGCAGATAGGTTCCTCTGGTTTTTAGCCATCGTAACAACGAGTTAGGACCAACTCCTAGTAAATGAGAAAAACATGATTTTCAGGCAGACGTAGTTTTTTTGTGCAACCTTCAAAGCCTTCAATAGATAATTAAAAAAATAATAATAACAGGATGGGTTAATTATGATCGAATTAATGGTAACTATTATTAAACCTAGATAATAGTGTAAAATTAGGTTTTACAAAATTGAACAGTTATTTTAAAATATTTGATAACTCAAATCTCACCACCAATTTTCATGACGTGTGGGGAGGTATAATGAATTCCGTTATTAAAAATATTGCTGGTAATACACGAATTTTCAATGATGTACAGAATATTATAAAAATACTGTATATTATATGTTAATATATTACTAAATTTTTTTTAATAATACAGAAGCTTGAAACTGTTTTGTTTTGACTGTTTTATTCTACAGTGGCCTCTCAACCGACTTGGATGGGACCAAGTCTCGGTCGGATAACCGAAAAGTCGGTTAATAGAACTGTAGCTCATTTACAACCGTATAGAACTAAAAATTAATTATATGTACTGTATTTATGATATAATCCAATTTGGATCACGAAATTAAGCACGTCTTGTAAAATTAGATATAAAATTATAATTTTAAGATTATATTACATAGTTTCATATCTAATAAAATTACATGTAATAGTACTGTATACGTGAATGACTTGCATACCTTAATTTCGCTTGTTCATATCGATAGGTTAATGAAATAGAATTTTGCAGTGCGTAAATTACAGTACATTGTACACAAACCCATTTTATATTGCACAATACTGTAAAACCAAATACAGTACTGTATATTCGTATGTACAGTAAATTTGTTAAAAAACCATGACCATATAGCATTATGCTAGGTTCGGTTTCCACAGCGTACACGTTCCTGATAAAAAAGGTGATTCACTTGATACATTGAAACAAAAAGCCTTTACCTTTGTTTTATTTTTCTTCCAATCCTTTACTGTAGTGTTTCCGATCCCAAAATCAAGGGCAGTTTTTTTAACAGATCCCCCTTTTCTAAAAGTTCCAAAGCTTGGAATTTTTTCTCAAACGAAACTACGACGCGTTTCCTTTTATCGCCCACATTTATTTATCACTATAAAAAATTCGATTTAAATTAAATGCGCGCAAAATTTCGTTAAGTACAGGTCACTGTAAATTACTACAACGAAACAAAGAAAATGTTTCAATTTAGATAATTCGTAAACGGTTATAAGAAAACTAATCGAAAGGCTGGCGATTGCTTATTACAATTATGGTATAATGCACGCAATGTGTACGTTAACAGGGTTTTACAGGACGTGACTATTTGTTAGGATAAATAATAATGTCCGTTACGATTCATTTCCTTCATCTAAATTCTTAGATTTGTAAACTACATTTCGTAATTAATTACGTAGTGCTATTATCGTAGATACTCATATTTTGTTTCAGATAAAATATTACGCACATATATACCGTAAATATTTATGTTACAGTCTTTATCTATACAAGTATACAAAAAAAATATCACCCTCTTGAAAAAGAATCGGTTAATGGAAAAATCGGTTGAGAAAGAGGCCACTATGCTATAATTACGAGTAGTTTTTGAAATCAGAATTGTTGCAAAATGTTTACCCTAACGAGTATTAGAACTTCAGTAATTCGATTGTACTCAGTAATATCTATCTATAGAGCAGTTATTTCATAATATATTTTATTGTTCAGGAAGAATTTCGTTAAAAATAATTTGTACAATTTTATAAATATATAATTTCCAAAAGTGTTCTATAGAATAATTTACAGTTACGATTTTATTATTTTTTAAATTAGCCGATTAGGGTATCAAATCCCAATCTTGCCGTATGATTATTTAATTCTTTAATCGCGGTGAGTTTTCGGAACCTAATCTTAACAGCTCCTGTGTACGGAAGATTAACTGTTCAGTAATACCTGCGATGATATCTTATCACTCGTTAGCTATTTTCATTATTGAAAAAATGTTCACTCTGTTTTTTCGTTAGGCCTACCATTTTTTTTAATTTTTCAGCTGGAAATGGTTTGTTTATCGTCATTTTATCATGCATTTAATACGTTTTCAGCAAATTTACCTTTTAGTATTTTAGATACCTAACACTAATTATTTTTTAAAAAAGTTTTGGTTTAGAACTTTAAAAACATAAAATGTTTATCCTGATGAAATATAAATCATTTATTAACTTAGTGGAAATAATAATTGTTTATTTAAATTTTTTTTAGATAAGTTGCGTTTATATGATATTTCGTTCGTATTAAAAAAAAAACCATGACAGCTTTTATTTAATGATCACCGAAAAAATTAATACTTATCATTCACAAGTATTTAACCCAAATAAAAGAAAAAACAAAATGGAAAAAACAATGGTATTGACTCTTTGCAGTGTTCGAACAAACCAAATTCAATGCTACCACCAAAAATTAAAATAAAAAATTACTAAATTACTTTTACCTTTAAAACCTAACTTAATTTTAAGTCGCATCAATCCTGTTTAAAGAGAATCAGTCATAAGCTAACGTAAACGGTTTTTAGAAAAATACATATTTTGCCTCATTTAAACGGTAACAATTTAAAATATTTTAAAATTTTGTACTTTATAAAAAGAAGAAAAGATTAAAACTATTTTAACCTTTTCAAATTACTTTTTACACAGATTTATTTGTGTAAGAATACATTATATGTATTTCTTGAACACATTGACTCGTTTACAAAATTAAAAAAAAAAAACTCATGTCGATAATACATTTCATAGTTATGCAGTATCTGTCTGTTTTAATTCTGGAATAATCTGAAATTTGAAGTTTATTAGTAAAAGGTAATCCGTGTTTGGTATTGAACAACGAAGCAATGAAGGCTTCATTGTTAGAGCGGCCATGCTATAACTTCTCACGGCCGTTTCAACCAATCAAACGACCAATGAGGTCGATTCCCTTTACGGTACGATACAACTTTTATATCATAGGTGTAATATAGTACTGCTTGCGGGAGGGGGTATAGGTCAGGTAAAAGTAGAAGATAGGACCAATACAATTTTTCAATTCCATTGTTTAATATTCTTCAATCCAACAAGTTGTAAAAAATTTAATTTTGGCTACTAAAACTACAGCAGTTTATCCCAGAATTGCGGTCGTGAGAAGGGTGTATATTATGAAAAGTAAAATTCCAATGTGTAGAAATTTTGGTCATTATATACTCTCAGTTGCATTTCCGGTAACCGCGTTCGTTAGCAGTACACTGGTATCCGCTTAGCGATGTATAAACCTCTCTCTACCGACTTTTGATAAAATTAAGAAGTAACACACATTTCAACAATTGACTAGTTTAATTGATTATTCACATTCCTTTATCTGTGCTAATCTTTTACTCGTAATAGTCACCGCCTTAGTTATCCGTTTTATAAATTATTCAATCTTTGTCGGTTACAAGATTCTGTAACAAATTTTTCCTGTTCTGTTCTTCTTAGCACTTTTATTTTGTATACATCAACCCACCTAACATCCCATATAAAAGGCCTCTATTCTTTTCCTTTCAGCCTTTCCTGTTTTTCATGTCTCGCTACCAAAAGGTGTTATATTCCATTCGTGGATTTCTAAAGAGTATTTTTCTAATTTTTTTATTTACGTATATCTGATACCAGCAGATTTAAATGAATGATCTCGATTTTTCCAATCTGCTGTTGATATTTGCATTTCTTCGTCCATTCTTTATAATTTTACTATATAAATAACGAAATTCAGTAACTTCAGATTTATTAAGATCGCAGTATTATAATATATTTATTTTTCCCCTTGGATAACTACTCTACTTTCAAATATGCTAATTAATTCTTGCATTGCGTATTTCATTCAGGAATGATTATTTTAAAAACCCTAAAAAAAAAGGTGTGTTCGTTTTGATTAGCGGAATAAGAAAATCCTTATAATAATCATTATTACGACTTAGTCGATATGAATTTTTAAATAATCCTCTTAAAGTAATTGCTACATTCACTGTCACGGAGAGAAAACATAGTATAACCATTCGTATTCATTATTTGCGCGTTAAATCTGTTTTGTTAAGTTTGAAGAAATATATGTATATGTATGTTTATATGTAATATTTATTGTCAATTGAAAAATACATATACAATTTTATTCAACATATTTATCATTGACGCAGGTAGCAAAATAAACCTCGAGCGCTAGCCGCGAGTACATAACATTATAACAGGATGATTTATAAAAGAACTAATTAAAAATACAATATTTAACTAAATAAAAATATACGATTTTTGTAACACGATACATAAAAATAAAAAACAAAAAAAATTTTAATTGAAAAATTAAATTAATTAAAATAGACTAAAAGAAAAAAATACGTAGAACCAGAATGTAAAATTATTTAAATTTACAATGAAATCAAATTAAATAAAATACCATAAATTCATAATCTAAAAAAATGAGAAAAAATAATTTCATATTGGAGAAATAAAAAAATATATATAAGATAAGACTTATGATAAGACAACAAGAAATACTCATAAGATAAGACAACTGTATTATGAATTTATACATCCTTAGCATTCACTTAAACATTCACAGTTTTATATATGTCGATTTTTTATTGTTACGTAGTATATTAATTTATTTTGTTGTATTCTATTCATTATAATATGTTAAATTTATTGTTATTAGGGTTCTTAGAAATTCAGTATGGTTTTATTTCTCTCTTTGCCTAGGAATCAGGGTGAAATCTTTCACTAGCCGTAACTCGTTAATGAAGCGTTTCCGGATCCATGTTTATATGAACTATTACGCGTTCTGCTGATGTTCAGCAGTTTGAGAAGGGACCTGAATGAATGGTCTGAAACTTAATTATTTTACTTCATGACAATGGTAGTTGTTAGAAAAAAATAAACTAAAATTTTGTTTGCAGTCAACGATTTTTAAAGATTGTCATATACCTAAGCATCAATGTCAATAATTTTTGAAAAGGTGATGTCAATGGTTTATGTACGACTTTTGATCGACTACAAGAATAGTTTATTTTGCTTTAGTATGATTAACTTAATTGAAATCCCTTTATATTTTTAATATTATCGACTAAAATAGATGTTTGAGTTAAGAAATAGAAATAGATGATTATTTTACTTCTTGAAAACTGCATCTGCTTTTATCGATTTTTTTTTCACCGGAACAAAAATTTGACGTGTTGCCTTGCAGCTGTATGCCTGTATTTACCATTCTGCTTCAGAAGAAACGTTTTCTATATGTTATCTTAATGACCCGACCTATTAATGAAACTACAAGTTTAATTTTTATATTTATTTATTTGGTTTTATATTTCGCTATTGTTATTGATATTTTATTTTAAGGCTTAAATATTAATGTTTATCAATATGTATAAGTATTAATTCATGTTAATACTTTTCTTGGGGCAAGTATATTTCATTCATTAACTAAAATGTATTATCTAAAATTTCGTTGATTGTAAAAATGTCTATAATATGGCTACTGTCAGTCTTTGATTAGATGTTATTCCCCGCCTCCGTCGTCATAGTAACGATGTTGGGGAGTAGCCAGTTTGTGACAGTGGTGAGGAGGGAAGAATTATTTATACGTGAGAGTATTCGCGTATTGTATGGCGTGTAATGAAAATGTTTAATTATACTTCACTAGTGCGCGCACTTACACACTCACAAAGTTACAGTAAAACACGCCAAATGAATGTCAGAAAAAATTCTGATATTTTGATGAGCTAACAAAATGCGAAAATAGAATTTTCATTATTCGCCCTCTTTTGAGAATCGTGTCAATATCTTTCCGTAATTCGAGTTAAAAATTAATAGAATCAATCCCCTCCAGATAAATAAACTTCACATCAAATTTTATGATGTCCATATCAAATTTTATAACCGTTCCTGAGTTAAGAGATCAAAACGGATTCACGTATACTTACTGTTGTTAACTTTAATAAATTAAAATATGTTGTTGGTGGGGGGGGGGGACGTTTTATTGTTAAGATGCGTTTCTTTGTTTTATAACATTACTGTACTAGTCAGGAAAGTAACTTGATAATGATCAATTAGTAAAGCAGATATAATTTTCTCTTGGTAAATCTTTATCGGGTAATACTTCCAAAACCATTTTGATAAGGTTATTAAAATGTTTGTACTTCAAGATATTATATTTTAATTTATATTAATATACACTAAATTACACTTACCTTGGACGGCTTTCCAAGGGGGATTCCTTGTTGTCCTTGAGTTTATGACAAATTCAGGACCGATTAGCGTCCCGTGCCGGATTGATTGCAATGGTATGTAACTTAAACTATAACCACTAGGAATTTTTTTCCCCCTGATTTGTCTTCCCCTGATTCATCTTTTATTCCTATTTTCCAACGAAGAAAATGCTATGAATTAGTCACTGTTTGTTTTGTTTAGTTGAGGTGAATCAGGAAGCTTTCATTTTAAATGAATTCAGCAAAAAATATTTGTACATTTAAAAAATTTGTTCGAGGTTTAATCAGTTACTATTTACAGACATCTTACTATGCGTGTGGCACAAAAATTAACATTTTCTATCATTTCTAAATCAAATACTGTTTTAGCTTAAAAGATCGTAAAATTAAACGCAGTGGTTTAAATGTACAAAAAAGTTATAAATGATTGTTTTCTTTTTAAATATTTTTTTCTATCATTTTTTCTCTCAATTTTTAGATATTTTACAGGAAAATCTTAATCTGAATAAGTTTTTCTTTAATAGAGTTTGGAGTCTGGTATCATTCCCTTATTCAGTTAACCACGTACACGTTGTGCGTTTTCTTTTTTCCATAGGTTTATCCGAGTAGTTGAATGTGTTTTTTGAGTCAATGCGTTCTATCAAAGCAGCTGAATGTGGTCATCGTGTGTGTATATTATTTTCATAGTTAATTATGTATTTTAATTCAAATTAAATTATATATGGGTAAATTCACGTATATGATTGTTTATTAGATGATTAAGGTTAGGTTGATTTTTTCCGTACAGAAGTAGTCTTAATTCACACAGTGAAAATTTCGCTCGTTGTAATCCGTAAAAGGACTAGACGGCTTTTATAAAACTTTGTTGTTTTCATTTATATTATTTTTTTAACCGACCGCTAAAAATAGGCAATACTTCATTCTACCCGTATGTTGTTTTTAATGTTCAAGCCCTTACTCTTTACAAACGAATCGGTCTCGATGATTCTTAATCTTGAACAGGAAGTACCTCTGTTGTCTCGTTCCAAGTCTTTCCAGATGACTTTTAAGTAAAAGATATACCGTTTTAAAAAATTGTTCAATGTACTTTGCCACCACTTGTTAGTATCGAATCGTTATCGCGTAACGATTTACATCCTAATATCCCGAAAAGTTGAAGAAAACTAACTATGAAACTCGGAGTAAAATAATTAATTATGAACATTTCAGCATTCCAGTGAGCTTTCGTTTACACTCACTACAGCTCTTGTACGTCGTTTTTCGGGATTCCTTTTTTTATTATTTTTTTTTAAAAATCAAAATGCAGGTTTAAAATCTTAAGTTTTTTTTGAAGCACTTAAAAAAGTGACTGGCTTTTTCTATACGGGCAGTGTGATTATTATAAAACTATCCACGCTATTAACAAAAATGACTCGATAAATACAAAATGAATTAACATTAAAAAGATAAAAAAGAAAATCAATTTCAGAAAAAGCCAAATAATAATATATTACTTTCTCGATTCTTTAAATTCAAAATATTTGAATTTATCACCGAATTAGGATTACGTAAGCGGTCAGCTTTGAATTTACTATTTCAACCTCAGTTTTCTAAAAATTGTAGAATATTTTCCAAAGTTTAGTTCTTTTTCATCAAAACTGAACTTAAAATTAACTATTAAAGCGTTTAACTTTGTCGTTCGTCGTCTCAGAAATGTTAATTAATTAGCCTACTAATAATACAAATTTAAATCTTTGAAAGAAATCTGACTAAAAGAATTTCTACATGTATGTAGACCATTCTTACAAACGAACCCGTTTTTTTCACATTTCTAACTCAAAGACGTTATGGAAATTATTACGTAACTTTGTATTTTTTAGTGATATCCAGGATTAAAGCGCTTTTCTTATCAGTTATTTAATAAGAACGCGTATACAGTAACCGACGCAAAAATTACTGTACGTTCCCAATATTTATTGAAATTATTGCATTCTACTCGGGTTGTATTTAAAATTATTTTATTGTATTGCGGTATAGTAGTTTACATCGACAGTTTTGAATGTACAAAAAAACATTTGTTTATGTAGTCTATTACTGTTTTACGTAGTTATTAGGATTTTATTACGAACTTCTTATATCTGGATACGTAGATTTTTCTGTTAAAATCATAAACTCGTCATCTGAGTGATAATAGATTTGGATTGGTTAATTAAAAAATACATTATATTTTTAAATTTATGATAATTTTAAGCTTTTGTCGCCTTCGTATTTCCAATTGTACTATCTCATCATCATTTCGATTTTTGATTTTAAACTAACTTCTCTCTCCCCCTCACACTCTTTCACTCTCGTTTTTCTCTCTCTCTCCCTCTGTGGGTTTTTTTTCTCCAGATTTATCTGCTGAACTGTTCATCGTATAAATAATTGACTCTGTAAAGACATATTCTTCATAATTATTTACCATTAGATAAGAATTACGTTTAATACATTAAACAGATAATGGAAATATTGGAAATATTTATACATTGATATCACTTTTATTAAATGTACTGAGTGGAGCAGAAACAATTACATAATGTAAAAGTCACGCCACGCTGATATCTGTGAAAGTGGTGGGGGAAACACATATTGCTGAATAAAATAGTTTAACCGATTTTTTGCCAGTGGTGCGTAAACGCACCTTTTTCCAAAATAATTTTTTTATAAATTTCTAAATAATTTTCTTCACTTTTTACAATTTGGCCTTACTTTGTTAAGTTCTTTGATCACCCTAACATAAGTTATAATTGATTACATTTTTATTTTTTAAGTTTAGCTGCATTCAAACTTACTGTAATTTAACATTCCGTGTAACTGCTTCATTTTATAATATATTAGGATGGCAGAGTGGTTGTTATAAATAATATTATTTTAATTATATCTCTAAGTTTTGTTTTTTATTGTCAATTGATAAAAATAACTTGTTTTTAAAAATCATTATAAACAGCAGTCGTTAAAGATAATGGTGCGATGACGCATCTTTGGCATAATGAGTGATGACTTATGAGCTAAGCATATATCGTAATAGGTTATGTTGCAATATTCTCACAGCCTTGTGTTGCATTGTTTTGGTTTATACATCGTTGTAGTTTTGTTTAGTGTAACATTTTATTGAATTGTTACAGCGTTTCCTTTTGTTATTAAATTTTGATTTTGTATTCGGTATTAATTTTATAATTCATAGAAATTTACTCAAGAAATATCTCAAACAATATTACATCGTCTTTTAGTATAGTGTTTATTTACTATGTACATGCATTAGTTTTACAAGAGTCGAGTTGATTTCATTATAATTTATTTTTTAAAATGTGGAATTTTGAAAACCGCTGACACTTGACGAATTGCAGTACATTTTAGATGAAGATGAAGATAACAACATATCGCAAGCAACTGCTATTGACGCGACTTATATTCCACCTAAAGTTGATGAACTTACAGATGAAGAAGATTTTGATGACAATTTGCTAATCGAGACCCCTTCTACACCAACAACTGATATAACATGTACGTTTGAGATTCATGTGCATTCAGAAAAAGACATTGATGCTGAAATATCAAATTTCAAGGTTAAACCAAAAAAATCTAAAACTAAACCCAAAACAAACATTCCAAAATGAGAAAAAATTGAACCAATTTATAAAGAATTGCCAATTTCAGTAGAACATAGACAAATAGAAATTTTAGAAAATAAACTGGCAGGAAAATCACCCCTTGAAATATTTTTCCTTTATTTTGATAATGATTTGCTGAATATGATTTTAGAGTTCAGTATAAAATATGCACATGACAACAATCGGCATGATTTTTCTTTAAATAGTGCGTTACTAAAAAGATTTATTGCAATTTCGATACTGACTGGTTATCATATGTTACCTCAAACAGAAATGTATTGGAGTAAGGATGAAGATAAGGTTGTTGAAATAGTCAGAAATTCAATGAGCCGTGACACCTTTAGAGCAATAAAAAGGAACCTGCACCTTTCCGATAACAGATTGCTTGACAAGAACGATAAATTTGCAAAACTTCGGCCATTTTTTGATGAAATAAACAAACGTAATTTACAGTTTGGCGTTTTTTCTCATAATTTATCTATTGATGAAGAAATGGTGCCATATTTTGGTAGGCATTCAGCAAAAATGTTTATAAGGGAAAAACCAATCAGATTTGGATTCAAGCTTTAGTGTTTATGTAGTTCTGATGGGTATTTGTACCAATTATACTATACGGAGGTGCTAAAAAAGAAAAACCTGAATATGGTCTGGGGACACAAGTAGTACTCGATCTGTTAAATGTTGTATCCCATCCGAACGAGCATAGAATTTATTTTGACAATTTTTTTTCGACATATGATCTATTTAAATTACTCAATGAAAAAGGATATTTCGCTACCGGCACTGTCAGAGAAAATAAATAGGCTTCCTAATTGCCCACTAAAGAGTTCAAAAGTATTGCAGAAGATGGATAGAGGTACATTCGATTTTGCATTTGATGGATATCATTTTGATATCTTGATGGAATGATAATGCAGTGGTGACAGTTGCCAGTAATCACAATGGAATTTACCCATTAGCAAATACAAAAAGATATAACAAAAAAGAAAGAAAAGATATAACTATCAGTCAGCCATTAATGGTAGTACAATACACGAAATTCATGGGTGGCGTGGATTCTCATGACAATGGCATTGGAAACTATAGAATAAAAGTGCGTGGAAAAAAGTGGTGGTGGTCATTGTTTACTAATGCTATCGATTCTGTTATAGTAAATTAGTGGAAACTATATCGGCTTGTAAACTATGATAAAATCAGTCAAATTGACTTTCGGTCGTACCTTGTATTATTGTTGATCAAAAGTGAGGAAATAAAGATACCACAGTGCATCGCTGAAATTCGGGGAGATAATGTTCCTTCTCCATCATTGGCAACCAAAGGTCGGCCTTCAAAAAATAGTTTGCCGGAAAATATTCGTTTGGACTAGGAAGGGGATGTTATTTCCGAACATGCAAACAAAGCTAGAAGACGATGTAAGCTGAGCAAAAACCACACAATATTTTTATGTATAAAATGTAAAGTCCACCTGCACTCAAAATGTTTCAAAGAATTTCATTCTTAATATTTCATTAAAAACAATTTAATGTAGTTTATTCATAGTTGTTTTTTTTTTCTAGTTTTATAAATAGTTTGGTTTCTTTTTATGTTTTTACAAACTTACATTTTATATTATGCTTTTGGACAAAGGTGCGTAAACGAACCATTTTATTACTAAGCCATTACTGAATTTTTTGTTGCATGAGAGACCACTGCACAGTGAAAAGGTTACAGTGTTGTTAAACATTTGACTTTATAAAGCATTTGAAGTGATTGGGCCGTACTCTTTTGAAAATGCTGATCGTCAGTCTGTTACAATCAAATCAGATTGATATGCGGTGCTGTTGCGAACGTTTCTTCATAACGAACTTCGTCGAAGACGTACTGACACACGCCTGGTGTGATATCAACAGAATGGCGCTACCGCCCAAACAGCACGAAATTCCATGACAGTCATCCGAGAAATGTTTCCCCAACATTTCATCTCGTTTTGGAGACTTTGCATGGTCTCCCCCGCTCGCTTGTTTAATAAGCATATGATTTTTTCCTATGGGGCCATTTGGAAAAAAAGGTTTACGCCAACCGATCTGACACTATACAGAAACTGAAAGATTTCATCCGAGCAGGAATTCATGCAATTCCAGTGTATCGGCTGAGAAAAGTCATGGACGACGAGCAGAGATGTGCCTTACTGCTGCCAATAGTGGTCACTTGCGTGATGTTATGTTCAAAACGTGGGTGAAAACTAAATGTTTGTCCTTGTTTTTACAATGGTGTACCTAGTTAGTATTCCGTTTGCAATTAAAGTGTTCATTTTCAAATCTTAAATCGTCTTATTGTTTTTGATCCACCAGGTATAATATAAAACAAACTTTAAAACGGGTAGATATTTTTTGATTATTGTAATTAATATTCCTAAGTTATGTTGAAGACATCTTTAATGGCGAACTAAAAACCTCGCCGAACATGAATGTTTTTCTCGCAACAGTACTGTTTCTGATGCGTCTCCTGCTGATAATTGCAGAGTCTATGGATATTTGGTCAGAAAATATCTCGCTATTTTTTTTTAGTTGTAAATACAAGTAATCGTTTGAAATCCAATTACCCGGTTAAAATTTTAAGTTTGTTAATCCTTTTGGAAGTTGCTAGGGATGTAGGATGTAGGGGGTATACCGAAATGAAACGACTCACACTAGATAGGGAATCTTGGAGAGCTGCATCAAACCAGTCAAATGATTGAAGACAAAAAAAAATCCGTTTGTGAAATTTTTAATTATTCCTTCTTAAATCTTTTTCGAGGGCGGGGATATATTTTTCAGTGGTTTTTTATCGGGATGAATTTTAGCTACACAACCTATAAAAGAGGCATGCGCTAAGTGGTGATGGGAAAACTGTATTAGAATTTTAAATGGTTTAGATATTTTTAAAATTAAATTTACACTTTCTATTAGGATTGCCTAGAAAAACAACAGTTATTTGTATACTTTTTATTCTAAAATCCCGGCTAAAGATACTTGTCTTATAGTGTTAGCCAAGCAATATTTATTTGTAAATATTTATTGTTTTTCGATTTAATGTTAATATATATATACATATTCATAAAAAATATATATATATATATATATATATATATATATATATATATATCGGAGAGGCGAGGAGATTTGTCAGGGATTCAACGTTTTGTGTTTCACTCACTTTTATTATTACAAGTGGAGAATATATAAGACTATAATAAAGCTCAACCAATAAAAATGAGTAGACAACTCGTACAATGAAACAATTACAAATGATAACTATCACCCATCAATAACTCAGCAGTACACGAATCATAATATAAGATTAATTTAATTTAGAACTCAAACAATACTAAAACAACTTGCGATAGACCGAGGCTCTGGGAAATAACGAATTCGCGACCACCAGGACGTCGGTTCGATCTGGGTTCCAAAGCAAGACTACCTTTTCTCAATATTCTCAAATAATATACCTACTGCATATTTCCTTTTCCTTATTAATTTTATGATACCCCTATCGTCCTGGGATCCCGACTACGTTGACAACCATGTGCCTACGTAGGCCTAAGCCTACCGCAATAAAACAATTTAAACCTTATTTTACAAAACATTACAAGTAATAGTAATCTTTCTTTCTTTCTTAAAACTACTAAAAATACAGATATTCTAAAGAATATTCTCATCGTTTTGTCGGAAGATACTCCACTGTACTTTATTCTCCGACATATATATATAAAAAGTCTCCATTTGGGAGTCGAGTGTTTCTTCGCCAAAAACTCAAATGCAAGAGTGAAAAAAAACACAAGAAAAAGATAAACGGGTGTTATTTACAGTAATGCTTAAGCTTTTTATTAAAAATCGTAAGTTTTTGTTCATTAAAAAAATATACACTAACATAATAAACGCTGTTATGCACTTTTCTTTATATAAAAACTATTTTCACTATTAAATATTCATTAATTGACACGTTTTATGTTTTTGCTCTTTTCTCATCACGCAAAATGAAACCGTTATTTGTATTCTCTTCTCTGACAGTAGGGAAACCTATGTTTCGTCTTTACTTTGACAGATGGCGCAGGCTAAAATCGCATGTTTTACGTATTCTTTTTTCTCATCAAGAAAAATGAAACCGCCATTTTTCTGTCTATGTTTCGTCAGATGGCGCAAGCTATAAGGATTTAAAAAATACTAGGATATATATCAAAAGTTTATTATGAAAAGACTGTTGATTAAATTATACATATATATGTATAATAGAATATGAGTATAATTATTAATCATTAACAAACATAACAATAATGGTAATTATATATTTTTTGTATTATTATGATAAAGGGTAAACATAGTAAATTCACAGCTTAATTACGATCAGCTGGTCTGTGATAAGGTAATTTCCAGTTAAATAGAAATAATATATTTAGGTTACATCGAAATAATTTTCGTTTCGATTAATTATCTTAAAACTGGACAGATCAAGCAAAATAGAGATGCATTTAAAATTAAAAAAATTGTTTTTTTTTTTGTGTATTATTCTCTATTTCTGTCCACTTTAATTTAGTTTTTTTTTTTAAATATATAAAAATTCCCTCGCTACGGGGCTGTTTCAGTTACAAAATAATCAATAGCAAAAGTATGTGACTAAATAAACGTTGCGTTGCTCTTAACGACTGAGAAGCTTGCTGGTTTTTTTTCGTGTATTTTCTAATTTAGTTGTTTGTTATATTTTAAAAGAGCCCTGTAGCGAGTGAATTTTGTAATTTTTTCAAGTTTTTGCACGACTTAATTTATTAAATATCTTTTCTTTGCGTTTGAAGCAAAGAATTGTGTTTTAAGAGAAGTTTGAGAGTAGCAAATATTATTCAGTTTGTATATCAATTTTTTTTTTTGGATTCGGGGCAAACAATTGTTTTTTGAGGGATACCTTCACATTTTAACTGTTTTTCAGGGGTTTGTATTAGTCTCCCATTCTTTTTTTTTTTTAATATCATTATGTTTTTGTTGGTATTCAGGACAAACAGTTGTTTTTTGGTTCCTTTTCAACTAAATATGTTTTTTTTTTGGGGGGGGGATAATAAGAAGAGTCACCAACACACTAACAATTTTACAGTAAAATTATTTTTTGAAGGTTGTGATATATACGTATACACACACACACACACACACACACAGAGAGAGAGAGAGAGAGAGAGAGAGAGAGACTATTCAAAAAGTGACGCAACCTTATGGGAAAATCAGTAAGTTACAGTAGTTGTTGAAAGAGGCCGCCATTATGCGATTCACATTTTTGAATACAACGTTGCATGCTCTTAAACACAGTTGTAACTTTTGTTGAGGAATTGCAGCGACACATCTTCAGTTTCGCTCTACAATTCGGGAATGGTGTGAGGATGAGTTTTGTAAGCAGCATCCTTAAAGTACCCTCACAAGAAAACATCAGGAGGGGATCAATCAGAAGAACGAGGGGGCCATAACCCCTTCGAAATCACTTGTCCATGAAAACACTGATCCAAGAATGTCATAGTGTTGTTGGCTTTATGAGCCGTAGCATTGTCATGCTGAAACCACGTGTACTTCAGTTGATCTGCAGGCATAGTGTTTACAAATTGTTGAAACATCTGTATGTATGTAGCGCTCACTGTTCACTGCACCATGAAAGAATGTCATGAAGATTTGCATACGTGACATTGCACACCAAAAACCTACTTTTTATCCGTTCAGCTGATGTGGATTTTCTGTACACCAAATGCGTAAATTCTGTGCATTCAGGTATCCATCAAGGTGGAATTATGCCTCTTCAGACCAAAACCAGTCATCGAGTACTTCCTTATCCGGCGTTACAGATGACATGAACACTACACAATGATACAAAACGCTACACGTTTTCCAGTGTCTGCAGGTAAACAACTCGTGAACACGAATTCTGTACGGATGCATCTTTTAACGCTTTGACAATGCCGTGTGGGCACTACTAACAGAGAGACCAAACTGACTAGATAAGCGTCGCACAAACTTCTTGTGACGAACAGAATATGCAGCTTGCACGTCGATCAACTTTTCTGGTGTTAGCACTTTCGGTCGACCACTTTTGGCTGCATCTGCCAAATTCCCTGTCATTTGGAACTTGTACAGCCGCTTGATGGAGGATATGTTTGGTGCATCCACACCATACTTTTCGGTGTAGGCATTCTGGGTCTGTGCATAACTGGCACATCTAATGTATTGGGAGACAATGAACATTCTCTCCTGCATTGTGTAACCCATTTTTCCTCAATTAAACATAAAACAAAAGAAGGAAAGATTCTTCCATAAGGTTGCGTCACTTTTTGAACACTTTATATATATATATATATATATATATATATATGTATTGTAATACTATAAAAATTTTGTTATGTTAATAATATAATCATAATTAAATTGCATATACCATTACATTGATAAATATGTCGGGATTAGAGGTAAAAAGTTACAGTTCATGAATAGATTTAATTGGTGTTGTTTGAATTTTATATTTTAAAATGTTTTCGATAAATTTCTAATTGTTAATTAAACGCTACACATGATACATTAAAGGTTACAGTACTCTACACATCGATACATTAAACACTACACATTGTGATTTAATTCAAATTTCATTCAATTTTGACCACGAGTCTGTTTATTCATATGGATACACGCCATATTTTGTAACCAATGATAGATTATCTGCTGTAAAATGTTGTTTGACATGATTATTTGATTCTTTCGGTAAATTGGATGCTTGGTCTTTAATTTTTCTAAACTTGAAGTCATAAATTGAAAAGTCTGTATAAATTTTACACTCAAATTATCTCATACCTTTTTTGTAAACATTGTATAGTTTTCGGTCGTTTTAAGTATAATGTTTATACTTAGCTCATCATAATCTATTTGTCGTAGTATAAAATGTGAATCATAACCAAATTGTGAATAAATAGGTCAATTTTTTTGTACTTTTCTACTTAAATTGCATTTATCACATAATGTTGCTTTACAACCACCTGTAAAATAACAATGGTCTCTAACATTTTTATATTTTTCAAAGGACTTTTGAGACATTTCACATTGTTTAACATTGTTGAATTTTCTTTGTTCATCACTTGTAAGAGTTGCCACGGTAACATGTATCATTTGGTCGGAAACTTATTGGCCAAATAAGATAAAGTTTTTGTAAAATCTTCATCGGCTCTTTTACCTCTATACAGTATAGGTTGTTGTGGTAAAACTTGTGTTATTCCATCATAAACTGATTCGTGACAAACGAAATAAAGACAGTAACTCATTGGTTCATGTGTGTATGTCGTATAATATTTTATATATGTAGGATAGCACGGTGTAGGATTTAATATACATTCAAAATCTACATATACTACAACAGTACAGAAAATTGGTTTTCATATTTTTTTAAATTTCAATATATTCTCACATGCTTTTGGTATTTTTATGTATTGGTCATTGTAAATACAACGTTTCAAATGTGCTTTTATTCTAACTTCACTCTGTCTATTTTTATAATAGAATGTAAAATATCTTTTACATACACCTATTGCAGATTTATTTTTCGTCAATTTAGATCTAACTAATCGTGAAAAATTTTTTTATGCGGCAATAGTGGGAAATATCATTCGGGAGTAAAGTAATCTTTAGATATAAAAAAATCAAAGTCGTCTTATTTTTCAATTTCGCAAATCTTTAAAGGTCTAACTTCATCATCATCATCTGTTAGTGTATATACATTTATAGAAATATTGTTGACAGCTTCGAATTTTTTAATATCTTTTACCTCGACTGGAAAATTTAACATGGTAAAATCATATTTACCTTGTAAATCAACAATATATTGTTTATCTAACCTTTCTGGATTAGGACTGGTTACACGTTTCGATAGAATTGACCGTTATTGTATAAGGTATATCTATATATGAAGATCCACGTAGCGGTTTAAATTTATTTATACGTAATAATAATCCATCTATACTAAAGACTAACCACTTTGGCTTACCTTTACCTTGAAATTCAATTCTTCAACTAATAGTTTTTCAAACGTGTCATCTATAGCTTGATCTAAATCACTACAATTATATATGGGGATATTTTTAGTTTTAAAAGTCAAGTTTTGAGCATCGATTTGGTCACTGACGTTTTTCATATGTACAATATGAAACAATATACCAACAATAGACCGAATTTTATCGCATCTGTAGTTATGTATGATTTTAAAATATTGAAAATGCGGTTTATTATCTTGTTTAAAAATAGATAAATAGCTTTATTTGTTTTATCTATGTTTTTATTGTAATATGTAATTAAATTATTTTTAAAGGGATTTTCCAAAATTGTAAATAAATTCGAGTTACAGAGAGATGATGTAGCTCGTTTTTTTTAGTATTTTCATAATCATTTTCTAAACATACACGTTTACAATTCACGGTGTCTATAAAGGTTGGATTGACGTATGAATAGTGTACTTGTATTATAAAATATACTATTGTGCATGCGTCGTAATTATAGATAATTAAAGAGTAATTAGCTTTAAAAATATTACTCGTAAAAGATCGCATAATGTATAATTTAGCTTGTAAAAGTCTGCATAATATGTAATTAAGCATGTAAAACTGAGCAAAAAGAATAAAATAAATTAAAAGAAAAAAATACAAAAAATATACGTTAAAATTTAAAAAAAATACATTAAAGAAACTTTAACCCGAAAATATTGCTTTTAAAAATTGGAAAAACTTGTAAAATATCTACTTTTATGAAATATTTCGGTGATTGGAATTCCGGCTACCAAATTTAGATACATTAAAGAATCATTAACCCTGAAAATATTGCTCGTAAAAAATTGAAAAATATGTAATGTATCTAGTAAAAGGCTGCATATGTTGTTTAGCATGTAAAAAGTAAACGAAAAGGATAAAATAAATAAATAAGAATAATTTAAAAAATACATTAAAAAATTATTAACCCGAAAATATTGTAAAATATGTAATGTAACTAGTAAAAGGCTGCTGTTTATTGGAAAAATGGAAAAATACTAGATCGTGGATACCGGTGTTCTTTGGTGGTTATGGTTTCAATTAACCACACATCTCAGGATTGGTCGAACTGAGAATGTACAAGACTACACTTCATTTACACTCATACATATCATCCTCATTCATCTTCTGAAGAATTATCTACACGGTAGTTACCGGAGGCTAAACAGGAAAAAGAAAGGTTTAAATAAAAAAAATTAAAATTAAAAAAATACAATAAAGAATGATAAAATTTCGATTACATAACCATTTTTTCGTGCTGGAACCCTTCATTTATATCTAATTTTTTTGTTTTGGACGGAATTTTGGATTGCGTTCCGATCCTTACATATCAATTTGACATATTATTACTTGGGCTATCCTTGGACTAGAATGTTAATTGCGTCTTTCTCCCGGCTGGTTTCCGTTTCCGGCCACTGAAGACCTTTCGATGCTAGTGTCTTTCGGTCTTGAAGGAATGCGCCTGATAAGGCTCTAGTTATGGAGGGTGCAATACACTCCCTTTTCCGGAAGGATTCGCATGTGCTAGCGATAAACCAAAATTGTAAGTTGAAGGAAGGATTATTGGTGAATTTGGGTTTTGCAGACTTTTCTTCACTCTTCCCATCTTCTTCGTCTTGCATCAGTTGAGTCGGGGCTGGGGAGAATTCGTTTTCGTGGGATTTAGATCCTACTAATTTTATTTTTGGTCTGACTTTCTGGTTGCAAATAAATGCAACTGTAATCTTAGAAAAATCTGTGAGCCCTGAAAATAGCAACACAGGGTAAATGCAGGCCTCTTCACTCTTCCTTCGGGCGATTGCTGGGCTTCTTCCATCGTCGTCGTCATCTTCCGGCGGTCTTCATTATCTTCTCTAAGTAAGAAAACTAGTTCCTGAAAACCGCCCGGGCTTATATACATTGGGGCCTTGACATCATATGAAATTTCCTACAAATAAATAATTTAATAATACATTTATAACTTCGAACCTTCCGGAATAAATTTAAACATGAATATTTCCGTATAACTGTATCCCAACATATTTTTCCATTAAATTTCTTTATTAATTAATATTAATCGTGTCAGAATTAATATTAATTTAAAAAAAAAATAGCGATAGCTTTGATTTTATTTTATTTAAGATTAATTAGTGCGGCAAAGTTTCGTAATAATTTTTTTTTTTGAATACAAAATTACGAAAGGTAAATGGGTTTTATATTGCCTGTACTTAACATGTGGGGAATATTGATGTGAAGAATGATTAAAATATAATTCAATAATAAAGTTGTTAAAAAAGAGAAAAATAAAAGGAAATACAAGTCCTTTTGCTCGCAAATTAAGTTTAACGGGGAATATCCGTGAAAAAATATTAAAGCACTTATTTCCTACGTTTAAAATTAGGTACCATAATTACATAATAAATTATAAACAAGGTAAATTATAAATTTACCTTGTAATAAGCTATTTTAATAAATATTATTGTCAAAAAAGAAGAAAAAGAACAATGAGAGTGATTTCAGGTGTAAGACACACTATATCTAAAAATAAAGATGGTAATTAATTTATAGATTTATTTTAGTCTTATGGTACTCAAGTACTTACTTGAATTACTGTCAAAGAAACAGTAGATGTATAATATTAGAATAAAACTAAATTTAAATGCACCTTATTATATTATAATATAATAATCACCAGGCCACTGTTAGCAAAAAATCTGTTCAGGAATTAAACAGTACATTAAAATTCTATACGAAGCCGAATTAATTCTTATAAAAAGACTTAAAACAATTGTTCTTAACTTGCAGATAAACCAACAACTACGTACATTACGATTTCCTAGAGTGAAGTTTAGATATTAAATGATGTCGATAGGATTTCTAGTTGCTGTTTGATTTACAACAATAATTGATATTGCTAAAAAATTCAAATTAATTATTGATAAATATGTTATTATAGTTGGAGATTGGAATGCAAGCATTGGAAAAGGCAAGGAAGGAAATATAGTGGGTGAATACGGGCTGGGCAAAAGGAATGAAAGAGGGGACCGACTTATAGAGTTTTGCACGAAGTATAATTTAGTAATTGCCAACACCCAATTTAAAAATCATAATAGAAGAATATACACTTGGAAAAAGCCAGGCGATACTGGAAGGTATCAGATAGATTATATCATGGTTAAGCAAAGATTTAGAAATCAACTCGTTGACTGCAAAACTTACCCTGGAGCAGACATTGATAGCGACCATAATTTGGTGATAATGAAATGTAGATTGGGGTTTAAAAACCTGAAGAAAAGTTGTCAGATGAATCGGTGGAATTTAGAGAAGCTTGAGGAAGAGGAGGTAAAGAAGATTTTTGAGGAGGACATCGCAAGAGGTCTGAGTAAAAAAGATATGGTAGAAAATGTAGAAGAAGAATGGGAGAATGTTAAAAAGGAAATTCTTAAATCAGCAGAAGCAAACTTAGGCGGAATAAAGAGAACTGGTAGAAAACCTTGGGTTTCAGACGATATATTGCAGCTGATGGATGAACGTAGAAAATATAAGAATGCTAATGATGAAGAAAGTAAAAGGAACTATCGGCAATTAAGAAATGCTATAAATAGGAAATGCAAACTGGCGAAAGAAGAGTGGATTAAAGAAAAGTGTTCAGAAGTGGAAAGAGAAATGAACATTGGTAAAATTGACGGAGCATACAGGAAAGTTAAGGAAAATTTTGGGGTACATAAATTAAAATCTAATAATGTGTTAAACAAAGATGGTACACCAATATATAATACGAAAGGTAAAGTCGATAGATGGGTGGAATATATTGAAGAGTTATACGGAGGAAATGAATTAGAAAATGGTGTTATAGAGGAAGAAGAGGAAGTTGAGATGGATGAAATGGGAGAAACAATACTGAGATCTGAATTTAAGAGAGCATTAAAAGATTTAAATGGCAGAAAGGCTCCTGGAATAGACGGAATACCTGTAGAATTACTGCGCAGTGCAGGTGAGGAAGCGATTGATAGATTATACAAACTGTTGTGTAATATTTATGAAAAAGGGGAATTTCCGTCAGACTTCAAAAAAAGTGTTATAGTTATGATACCAAAGAAAGCAGGGGCAGATAAATGTGAAGAATACAGAACAATTAGTTTAACTAGTCATGCATCAAAAATCTTAACTAGAATTTTATACAGAAGAATTGAGAGGAGAGTGGAAGAAGTGTTAGGAGAAGACCAATTTGGTTTCAGGAAAAGTATAGGGATAAGGGAAGCAATTTTAGGCCTCAGATTAATAGTAGAAGGAAGATTAAAGAAAAACAAACCAACATACTTGGTGTTTATAGACCTAGAAAAGGCTTTCGATAACGTAGATTGGAATAAAATGTTCAGCATTTTAAAAAAATTAGGGTTCAAATACAGAGATAGAAGAACAATTGCTAACATGTACAGGAACCAAACAGCAACAATAACAATTGAAGAACATAAGAAAGAAGCCCTAATAAGAAAGGGAGTCCGACAAGGATGTTCCCTATCTCCGTTACTTTTTAATCTTTACATGGAACTAGCAGTTAATGATGTTAAAGAAAAATTTAGATTCGGAGTAACAGTACAAGGTGAAAAGATAAAGATGCTACGATTTGCTGATGATATAGTAATTCTAGCCGAGAGTAAAAAGGATTTAGAAGAAACAATGAACGGCATAGATGAAGTCCTACGCAAGAACTATCGCATGAAAATAAACAAGAACAAAACAAAAGTAATGAAATGTAGTAGAAATAACAAAGATGGACCACTGAATGTGAAAATAGGAGGAGAAAAGATTATGGAGGTAGAAGAATTTTGTTATTTGGGAAGTAAAATTACTAAAGATGGACGAAGCAGGAGCGATATAAAATGCCGAATAGCACAAGCTAAACGAGCCTTCAGTAAGAAATATAATTTGTTTACATCAAAAATTAATTTAAATCTCAGGAAAAGATTTTTGAAAGTGTATGTTTGGAGTGTCGCTTTATATGGAAGTGAAACTTGGACAATCGGAGTATCTGAGAAGAAAAGATTAGAAGCTTTTGAAATGTGGTGCTATAGGAGAATGTTAAAAATCAGATGGGTGGATAAAGTGACAAATGAAGAGGTATTGCGGCAAATAGATGAAGAAAGAAGCATTTGGAAGAATATAGTTAAAAGAAGAGACAGACTTATAGGCCACATACTAAGGCATCCTGGAATAGTCGCTTTAATATTGGAAGGACAGGTAGAAGGGAAAAATTGTGTAGGCAGGCCACGTTTGGAGTATGTAAAACAAATTGTTGGGGATATAGGATGTAGAGGGTATACTGAAATGAAACGACTAGCACTAGATAGGGAATCTTGGAGAGCTGCATCAAACCAGTCAAATGACTGAAGACAAAAAAAAAAAAAAAATGTTATTATAATAAAGATGTTTTTAGAATAAAAACTGTTTAAAAATATTTTGTGAGTAGTTAAATGTTTAGTTGATGATTAAGTAATGCCTCCTAGCACCTGAATTAAACTAATATGCTTAACACTGAAAATATTTTATGCATTCTGTAATATTTCTTATGTATTTTGTAATATTCTGTAAATATTTTATGCATTCTGTAATTAGTCAGGTACTGAAAGTGAAGGTAATTTATACATAATGTGATAATAATATGTTCAGGTGGAGTATCGGCACACCTGAATCAACTTTCATCATAATTTTATTTTCTTGAAAATCCTAGGCCTAAACCATGTCTACCAAATAATTAATAACAAAATTTATATCATTAGATTTTTACTGTAAAATTTCAGATAATGCTTATTTCCAGAAAGATAAATAAGAAAAAACACTTTCTCATAAAAGCATGAGCAATATTGGACTTGGTTCACAAATAAAAGAATGGAAGAGTCTATCGGCTGAAGAAATTTAGTTTAATTTGGAATCTTGATTCAACATTACAAATAAATTTTAATAAGACTTGTTTGTCAGTTTAATTTTATAAAAGTTTCTCAACTACTTTCAACTATAAATACAAATTTTTCATGTGTTAAACAGTAAGTGACAATAGAATAAAACAAAATTAAACATGCGATTTTATGCTTACTTAGTATAAAATATGAATAATTAACTTTTTATAATATCTAACTTTTTTCTTTTTTTATATTTTTGCCGCTACTTAGTACTTAGTAATAAAATTTGTTTAACAATTTATTAATTAGGTCTACATGGATGCGTAGCTTAATTTACCGGCATAAATTGATTTGTGTTCGTCGTTACATGCTGAAAGTATTTTTAAAATGGTAAAAGTTCGAAAAATTCGTTTTTTTTCAAGATGTATTTTTCCTTAAAAAAAATCACAATCTCAACCATGTAGAGTGATACAGCACTTATGGATGGACCTTCTCTGCTTTTTTTTTAGTTAAGTAACTTACCTCTTCTTTGTGCAGATTCATTCTCTTTTCTTTCTCTTAAAAAAACAAAATAATTATAAAAATTGTTATTTTTAAATATTTAATATAAATTGTATAGTCATTACATCACGCTGGACAGGAACATAATTTGCAATCCAGATATCTAATTTAAAAGTAAAAATCAATTAACAATAGGATGCTTATTTATTTATCTATTGAATTAAATAATAAAATTTTTATAACAAATGTCATTGCGTGCTAGTATTAGTAAAAAATAATAATATTAATTAGGTTGTGAAATATATAACATTATTACAATTAAAATAAGAGAAAAAATTAACAAAAATAATTATAAAAATAAGATAAGAATGTTTTCTATATATATAAGCGCGCGCGATCCTCTATCCCACCATCATACGAAATGGCCGTGTAAGTTCAGATTTCTAGTAAAATTCTTGGTGACCGGTTTTTGAGTGTTATTGTTTTCCATTTTATTTCAGACAGTTTAGTTCTTTATTTGTATTGTATTACTTTATTAAAAATGATACTAAGCTGCAATTCGATGGCTTGTTTTAATATTAGACCCGGTTTTAACTTCTTTTCTTTTTTTTTGTAAAGGTAGGCACTTTTAAAAATATTTTGCTTCTAAACTAAGTTATTTTTTGTTTAAAGTTAGATGAGGTATTTAATAATACTCTAAAACGATTTTACTACGTAATTTTGTTTGGTAATTCATTTTTTTTCTTAGATAACAGTTAACAAAAGATGTATGTAATGCGTATTAATCAAACTTAATAGCAATATGAAAAACCTTTCTGCTTTCTCAAAATAAAATTTCATGTGATTTTTAATCGGTAAAAAAATAACTTACTCGTGTCGTATAAAATACTCTGCTTAGTAAAAATAATTTATTTCCAAACTAATCTTTGTTATTAAACTGGCTCTGTGTAGCGTCAGTTTTAAAACACTCTTACAAAATCATTTTATATGGGATCTAAGTCGGTTATTTCTTTTTATGTTCACAAAGGAATCAGTTTTATTTTACAATTTGACCGACGTTAATACGATGTAAAATGTCTTACTTAGACTAGAAAGAACGTGACATTTTTTTCTCAGAAATATGCTGTGTCTGACTAAACTAGCTCAGTGCGGCTTCATTTTTAAAAGACTGTTACAAAATCATTTTATATGGGATCAAAGTCGGTTTTTTTTATGTTCACAAAGGAATCAGTTTTATTATACAGTTTGACCGACGTTTGTTCGATGTAAAATATTTTGTTTAGACTAGAAAGAATATGACAATTATTTTCTCAGAAATGTGCTTGTGTGTGTGTGTGTGTGTGTGTGACTAGTGTATGAGGGTCTAATAGTCTTGTAGACTATGAGGGTACGGATTTATTTATTATTTACAAAAATTGCTTATGTAGCAATAATTATACGGCACACCCAAAAAAAGGAATTTGTGGTCATATATATGTCGCTTTTATTTCAGGTCTAATATATCTTTTCTGACAAAAGATATCGGCAAATATGAAACGCATAACGATTCGTAATGAATAACAGTATACAGTAAAAATGGTTTTTCTGTAATATAAATAAAACTGTTTTTAACAAAATGATACTGATATCAAAAAAGGTAAAACGCTACATTTCTGTCATCAAAATCTGTTATTAATTTAGAATTAAAAAAAAAAAAATACATGTTAAATAAAACTTTTACTGGCTCGATTTTATTTGTATGTAATACATATCACGTTTACAGAAATAATACAGTTCTTATGATTATTCGTTGTTTAATAAATGAAATCGGGCCGGTAAGAGTTTTATTTAACATGTATTTTTTTAAACAAAATTTTAAATTAATAACAGATTTTGATAATAGAAATGTACCGTCTTACCTTTTTTGATATCAGTATCATTTTGTTATCAGCGAGAGTCAGTATACGGTTTACAATTTCATTGTAATTTTTTCGGATATCAATGCGTTTTGTTAGATTATTTTATTTTTTTATGAATTACTGTTTGTTATCTTATGGATTTATTATTAAAATTTATTGCCTTTCTAGAACAGACAAATATACAATTTTTGAATTTCTCGGCCAATTTTTTTTTGTTGATAGTAATATCCATTCACTTCATACCATATTTTTCCTTTTTTAATAAAACTACTATAATGACCTTCACGAATCGAAGATCCGTTATGTAATATTGCACTTATAAGTGAAACCCTCGATTTTTATCGTATCCGTGGACACACATTTTGTTTTATTACTAAATGAATTTTTTTTATTTCTCCATCAATTAGTTCAAATTGTTCTGATCAGGTAGAATACAAATTTTACCAATCGAATTTATTTCTGTTTTATGTAACAAATCTTTGTTGCTACGTTTGCAACATTTTCACACTGTTCGTGTTTCTTGCGATTTATTAGCAGCTATATAAATTAATACTTTTATTTTTTTTTAATGAAGTGACAGGAATTAAAAAATTGTTTCATCTTCAGTACTTTCGTTTCCATAAGAGCATTTAGTATTAAAAAAAGCTGTATTATATTTTCTTTTAAATTTTATGATTTAAAGTACATTATCAAGTTTTTGTTCATTACCTAGTACCATCAAGCACTGCTATCTAGCAGCGCGATTCGCAATCCCACCTTTTTGAGGAAAAAGTGGCATATTCGAGTCCCGCGGTTCATCAAATGGAAGAAAAAAACGTTGCCTAACAAAATTCGAGGTATTTTTTGAAAGAATTTATTACAAACCTAACTGAACTGAAACATAATGTTTTCATTCTTAATCTTTTTTCCCATTTTCATTTCACTTTTAGGTTAGGCCATGTTTAGAACTGTAAACACAGTTCGTTGACTTCGCCGCGCCGTCAAGTTCTGCGGAATCTTAGCGGCGAAGTTCGAACGAACTTCTTGATATGGTTGGGCAAAATGTCTGGAGTTTGTTTTATCTGGCCCGTGTTTTCGGTAGGAAGGCGTCTGACACGGCATTGGAAAACTCTTGGCCGAGAGCAATACTCAGAATGTACTGAAATGCATTAAAAATACAGGTCGTTTAAAAATAAGTACAGAATCGAAAATTCACTCGACCTAAATTTAAAAACCTATTTGCTTAATTTTTTAATAAGATTAAGTAAAACTTAGTTCTCATATAAAATTAAACGACTTCAACAAACGGTAAAAAAGTAAATTAAATTCCCAAAATAAACAATTGAATTTATTTTTCTATTACTATAGTTTTACACGGTTTAATATAATTCAAATAATTTAGTTTAATAACACAACCATAATTTAACTTATTCTGATTAATTTGCTTTGGAATCATTTGATGAAGAGCGTGCTATTTAAAAATATTTTGGTCTGTAAATGTTCAAACTGTCCACCTTGAGCTGCTCGGAACTCCCCCATCCGGATGTAAAAAGCACTTTTATTATTGCTTTTAACTTATCACTAATTTGATTTATCTCCGACAGATTTTTTTTAAGGTGTTCCACGTTTTGAGGTCTATCCACGTAACATTTTCAAATAATAATATCAACTTCATTCAAGTAGTTTCGTTTTGTTACAACTCGGTGACAACTTAAGTTTTATAAAAAAAGTTATTTATTTTAGAAAACAAAAAGATATTTTTAATACAAAAAGGAACATTCTGAATACTTTACACGAGGATCATAAATTATTTAATTCTGTTAGAGGGTTCGGCGAGTAGCTTTTTTAATTTTTGGTCGAGTGAATTTTTATGAAAAAACAAGACAAGATGACCTAATAAAATCATGAATTAAAAATAATATTTCTTCTTGTAAGTCAGTTTGTAATTAAAATTGAAAATAACCATTGTAATAAATAGAAAATGGACTGCATCAATCAATTACATCTAAAAATAATTCAAATTAAAAGACTCGCAATATAAAATAAAACAAAAAATAACTAAAAAAAAAACAACTTCATAAGAAATTCTTTGAGAAATTCTACGTATACAACCCAATAAAGAATAAACAGAATTAGACGACCAACCAGCAATTATTATAAAATAAACCCCCAAACCAGAACAAAAAAAAAGACAATAAGAAAATTCAACAAAATTAAAACTAAAAGGAAATATTAACCAAAAGATTAAAGAAACAGAAAGACCCAGAACAGGTACAAAAAAATAAATCAAATAATTTCCAAAAACAAGAAAATAAAATTCCCTTCTAAATAACTTTAAAGCATCTCTAAAAGGTTGTAACAAACCAAATAAACCAACCTTATTAGGACCCTTACGAAATTGAATGTAACCTAAAATCCTACGTTCAAACAAAGTAAAAAAGCAACACCCAAAAGAATAAAAAAAAAATAAAAAAAAAAGAACTAAGAATAAACATTTACTAACTGTAAAAATACATTATTAAATTCTAAATTTAAAGCACTTAAATCTGCCAAATTAGTAAATAAATTATTATATTACCAAAAATCCTTTCGTACCAATTAGAATAAATTTAAAGAAGATAGAAACCAACCTGGCTCACGCCGGCTTGAACTCAGATCATGTAAAATTTTAAAGGTCGAACAGACCTAAAACTGTAAAACCTACCCCACAGAAACTTTTTATCCAACATCGAGGTCGCAAACAAATCTATCAATAAGAACTCTCCAGATTTATAACGCTGTTATCCCTAAGGTATCTTAATCTTTTAATCAAAATAAAGGATCAAATATACATAAAAAAATGTAAAAAAAAATAAAGATTAAAATTTTATTTGTCACCCCAACAAAATTTAATTAATAAAAATTCAAAAAATAAACTAAAAAAAAAAATTAAAAACAAAATAAAGATCTATACGGTCTTATCGTCCCTCTCCTAAATTTAAGCTTTTTTGCTTAAAAATAAAATTCAAATTAAATCTTAAAAATAAAGTATAATTTTCGTCAAACCCTTCATTCCAGACCTCAATTAAAAGACTAATTATTATGCTACCTTAGCACAGTCAAAATACTGCGGCTATTTAAATCATTGAGCAGGCCAAATCTTAAATAAATTACAAAAGGAAATGTTTTTGATAAACAGGCGAAATTATCTTTTGCCTAATTCATAAATAAAATTTTTAAATCTACTAATTTAATCATAATTAAAAAAAAAAAAAAAATAATTAAAATCCAGTAAAAAAATAAATATAAAAAAAAACCTAATTTAATCTACAACGAACTTTAAATGATGAAAGATTCTAATCCAACAAGAAAAATAAAAAAATAAATTATATAAAAAAAGAGGTTATCCACCTTAATATAAAATTTCAAAATGAAAAAAAAAAATTAACAAAAAGGAAATTCTCGATTAAATCAATTTACCAGATAACCAGATATAAAAAGAAATGAATTTCATATCGAAACAATCCCAAACTTATAAATAATTATTCCACAATAAAATACAGATTAAGATAGATCTTCACTATTCGGGAAAAAAAAAATAAATTTAAAAAATTAATTAACCCTGATACAAAAGGTACTAAAAAAATTATTATTCTAAAATAAAATTTACTTATCCAACACTGTACAATTAACTAAATTAAAAAAAAATCAAATAAAAAAAGAAAGACGCAAAAAAAAAAATAAAAAAAAAAAAAACCTATCAGACTCAACTGAATTGAACAGTAAAAAATCTTATTGTAAATAAGAATAAACCGAAGTCCGATTCTAGATACGCTTTCCAGTACATCTACTTTGTTACGACTTATCTCAATTTATGAAAGTGACGGGCGATATGTACATAATTAAGAGCAAAATTCAAAAAAATTATTAAAAAAATTACTATTAAATCCAAATTCAAATTTAATCAAATTAAAAAATCAAAAAACAAAAATCAACGTAACCCATAATAACCTTCTTATAACTGCATCTTGACCTAACATAAATCTTTAAAAAGAAAAAGAAAATAAATTTTCATTACACTCAACGACAGAGATATACAAGAAAAAAAAGGTAAAAAAAATCGTGGAATATCATTTAAATTACAGGTTCCTCTAAAAAGATTTTAAAACCGCCAGATCTATTAAATTTCAATTATAAAAAATATACTACCTTAGAAAAAAATTACTAATTAAGAATAACAGGGTATCTAATCCTGGTTTAAATTCAAATTTACATAGAAAAAAAAAAAATTATTATATCAATTTCACCTAAATACAAAATATTAAAACCAAATAAGACTAAATTCTAAAAAAATTAACTTGAACCTGAGGAATAACCGCAAATGCTGGCACAACATTTTTTGGTTCTAAAAAATATAACTTAAATTAAAAAATTAAGTTAAAAAACCTTAACACTGAAAATAAAGATTAACCATTAAGGATATTTAACCTAACAAAAATTTACATGCGTTATAAATTTAAAGCCAAATTTTAAAACAAAAATCAATTTTTTTTTAAAACCATGTTTAAAGGGGACCTTAAATCCAAATTTTAAAACAACAAATAAAACAAACTACATTCAAAAAAGGATCTTCTCCCTTAAGCAAACGTAACTCCAAGCTACCCCTAACTGAAGTTAAATAAAATTATAGCCTAAACCAGTCAATAAAATCTAAAGCTAATAATTTAAGTTAAAGAAATATTAAATAAAGCTACCCCTAACATTATCTAATTTAAATAAAAAACAGTAGTTAAAATAAATAAAAGTAAACTTAAAAGTTGATAACTAAAGCCACACAAATAAAAGATAAAGCTACCCCTAACATTATCTAATTTAAATAAAAAACAGTAGTTAAAATAAATAAAAGTAAACTTAAAAGTTAATGATTAAAAAACCACGCAAATATAAGACAAAGCTACCCCTAACATTTCATAATTTTACATAAAAAAAAAAACAATGGTTCAAAATATATAAAAATAAACTTAAACAATAAATAATCTTAATATTGAAAATAACAATAGTATAATAATAAATTTGTTTTTAAGGACCAAATAAAATAATTAAATAAAACAATAAAACATATGTAACTATCTTATTAAACTAAACCTTAAGATAAAAATTAAACCATGAGGTTTTTTTTTTTTTTTTTTTTTAATAATTATGTATTTTTAAATACACTTATTATAATATAATTATATTCCTTAGGTTTTTTAAACTTTAAAATTTATTTGAATGAATAAAATTATTTTAATAAAATCCTATTTAATTTAATTAAAAGTTAAGTTAAATTTTAATGGACTACTTGGAATTGCAAAAGTAATATGCTTACATTTTAAAAAAGTAAATAAAATTACATTTTGTTAATTTCTGGAATATTCTGTATTTTTAATGGGTTTTCAGCATATCATTACTATAGTTTTAACGAAGAACTTTCAAACACCGTATGAAACATCTTACAGTACACAAACTAGAAGCTGAGATAAAAAATATATTCCAGGTTTTTGCCCGATCCTATACACAGAGCGTCCTGGGAGGTGTTGATCAAACCTAAGGGATTGATAATAATACATTTAAGGGTCATCAAAATAAATAAAAAGTTTCATGTAGAAAAATGCTCTTTCTCGCTTCATTTTTTCTCTGTCAACCATTTGTGTTTATTTTCAATAAAAATGTTTTCTTAACAACGGATTAAGATTTTTAATAAAATTTGGTGTACGTGTACCGAAAACAGAGGAATTGGGGGTATGATTTGACCCGGTTCTTTACCGGTCTCGGGTGGTTTAAGACATACTTGTGCGTGCGGACGCTGAGACCTTCCGTGGAATGCGATTACTGCGGTGAGAACACTACAGTATACACGGTGTTCATGTGCGATAGGTTCCTTCAGCATAGAAACATGTAGGAGAAAATTCGGCGTGCTTAAACCGGAGAACATCATTAGGACTATGCTACAGACCGAACGTTCGTGGCACGCGATGTCCACGATGTTGGTTAAGATCATACGAACGAAGTTAGCGGAAGATTTTCGGGGGAAAATAACTACCTCTGAGTCTCCGTTGGAGCAAGTCCCTGGTCCCGAGGTCGAGGTTAAAAAACTCAGGATCACAATGAGTTCGAGGCGTGGGGCCAGCAATGGAGGTATGGATGGTGACACATAGGCTGCTGTGATAATACCGTAAGGTGGGCCCGGCATCCCGTGTAGAGGGTGAGGGAGTTTTAGTTGTTAGGCCCGAAAGGGAGAGTCTCACACTACATGGTTCTCTATTAAATAAATTATTTGTGATCATTTAGTATATCTGTAACGATTCACGAACTATTAACATTTTTGAAATTAATGAAGTTTGTTGTGCATTGAAGTAGTTTAAATCATTAAAATTATTTAATGTATCACCTGCCTCAGTTTGTCATCTACGTACAGGATCAATTGCTTGTCGATTATTAGGGCCTTGTCAATGAAATAAAGTATAAGTAGTTACGGGCTGAGAATGACTGAGATACGCCGTTTTAAGCAATTTCCAGTTAGAATGATAATTTTCTTTATTAGTAATAATTATTGTTTATTTTTTTAAACTGAAATACGAGTGAAACTAAGCTTTTTTAATAATTTCCTCAGTAAGATCTCGTAATTGACCGCTTTATGTCACAGAATATAACCTGGTGGAGGCCTGCTTTGGATTTATCCAAAGCTCCGTATTTTAGCTCATTACTCATTCAGGCGATGATAACGCGAAAACGTTTCTCACCCCCCCCCCAAAAAAAAAAACCGTTACTCATTGTTATTTGGGTCGATGTAATGTGGTTGAAAGTTTTTAAAAATTCAAACTGACCGTTTGATAAAATGTTATTTTCGGGGTTGTAGTTTAACCAAGGTAATATTACAGATTTAATTATTTTAATAAAAAACAGTAAAAGTGATTATTGGGCGGTAATTTCCTAAATCACATATTTTCCTTTATTATAGATAGAGTGGTCTAATTATAAAATATTATAATTTACTGGGGAAAACAGGAGTAGATGGCGATATAGTAATTATCATGGTAAAGGGATTTATGAAGTATAATTTGCAAGCTCTGATTATAATTGGAGACAGCAGCTTCATCTCTGCCTGTTGTTTTTTTTTTTTGTTAAATGATCGTTTGGTTTTGAGAATTTCATTTTCAGATTGTTCAAAATTAAAATTAAGTGTTGAGGTTCATAAAAATCGAGTAATATTAATGAACATATTTGGATCGTCCTGATTATTTAAACAATACCCGAGATCAGTCAGTTTAGTTAATATAATTATTTGTACTTTTCGGGTCTGATATTTCTGTTCTTGAAATTTCACGTATGTCATTTTTATCATTGTTTACGTTACTTATTAACTTTCAACTATTTGCCTCGCGGCTTTATTTTGTGATTAAGCTAAAGCCTAATCACAATATTCTGAAAGTTCTTACCCGTGTATGAATTTAATGGATTTAATTTTTGTTGCTGCGACCGAAGGAAAACATTCATTAAAACAATTATACGTCATTAGATACAGTGTTTTCTAAATTCCTCCGATTTATTTAATTTATTCGCGCGATAAAATCTTCAGAGGAAAAAATAATTTTAGATGACTAATGCCTACCTCGGCTAACATTTGTTGAGAAGAAATCTTAATGCTATTTTCAATTTTAATTTTCTTACCTATTAATATATTGTCCGTGTGCTCTTTTAAATCACCTTTGTGGTTTCACTAAAATTAATTAAAAACTTCTGCGGTTTCAATACGGGTGATATAGTTTAAATAACGTCTAGTTCGTTTGGAATATTATTTAACGAATTAATCGCCAACCCTTTTAACTCGTTCAGTATTGTATTTTTAAATTGAATTTATTAGGAGTAAGACCAAATGAAAAGCTATACAAGATGCCAAGAAATAGCAACAACACAGTTGCCAGCTTTTCTAAATGTTTCATGGTTGATTACTCATTTGTTTTTATCGTGCGTTATCTTCGAATAGGGTAACTTAATTATTTTTCCTTAATTTTTCCGGTCTGTATTCTGTTTATGCAATGGAAAAGTGTATTTGTGCACTATCTGTTGGCGAAATGTTGAACTAAGTAAATAGCAAATTGGAGTGGGGAGTTGTCAGTGCTATAAAGACGGGTCTTCTGCGTTAACGTTAGTTAGTGTTGTAATATGGCGACGAGTGATCGGTTGGAGAATTCAGTTACCCGGCCTTGGTGGGCCCTATCAGCATGCTTGAAGGGCACTGCTCTTCACCCACCGCTGATGGTGAGTATTAATGTTACATTTGATATAATTCCGAAATCCATGTAGTAACTTAATCTCGTAGGAGAACAATTAAATTCTTTTCTTCGATAGATGTCGGTCGGATACAGCTTATCCGCCATGATTTTGGTCAGGCCTGTGGGAGTTTCATGAGAAATAATTTTTTTCTCTACCTGTCCGTGTTATTTTTCTTGATTTTATTACACGCAGTTTTGTTTATATCGTGTTTATTATGATGCGTTAATCGTTTCGCTTAGTGATTTGTGAATCCGAAGTTATATGCTTAATGTTCAGAGGTAGGTTGATGTTCCCGATATGAAATGTACACAAAAACAATAAGATAAAAACGATGAAGTTCGAATTATCGGTAACTGTATTACATTGATACTATTGCTTTAAAGAAGTACAATTTGTTTATTTATATGTGTATATTAGTCTTCTACTACGTACAGTTACAATGTTCTAGTGCGATTTGTGGTAATTAACCTAATGATGGGTAACTTAGCGAATTTTCCGTCCTATGTTTATTACTTTGTTTATCAAATAGTTTAGCGTTAAACACGAAACTTTTGTGTTACATGAAGCAGTAATAATTTAATTTGAATGGATTATGATAAACAAAATTTCCATTAGCATCATATTAAGTGTCTAATTTGTTGTATTTAGAATAGTGCATTTACATTTGTATGTATATATGTTACCGATAGGTATGTTTGTTTGTTTATAATCTGGCGATAATTTCGTTTTTTGTATTAAATATGTAATTAAAGATTATATACTGCAGTTTCAGATGATTTTTGTTTATTTTATAAAATGGTCTTAATTAGTTGTAAGGTAGGTGATTTTGGAATGATTAATTTTAGTGATTTTATAACTAATCTGTGATTTTGTTTTTATCTAATCCTCTAAAATAAATATTAGTAGTGAATTTAAGTATTGTACGTGAAGTTATTTATTTTGTCAGGTGAGTAGTTATGTTGAAGTTTGCCTGTTCAGTAATATGTAGTTTGTTTTTTTTTATATATATCTGACAACTTTGCCCTACAGTTATCGGTTGTAAAGAATATTTAATTAAAAACCGAAGATATTTAGGGATTTTTAGTGTAAGGTGTTAGTTATGATTTAAAAATTTACATTGTATTCGCAATCGAGTTAGTAGGTTTTGTGTTTGAATAGGTAGTTTACATTTTACTTTATATCTTGCAGCCATGTCCATTTAATTTAGTTAAAATGCTTAAGTTTTTAAATATCTACTTTTAGTAGTGCAGTTCTTTTTTCAGTTTTTTTGTAAGGAAATTAATTTTATTTATTTTATACTAGATCCATGAATGGCACAGTAAATGTTAAGTTAGTTTTTATCGGCAAGTTTACTTCTGTATAAAATGTTTATTCTGTCAGATTAGGTAGGTGTTTTGTAATCATGGTATATTGTTTATTAAGTTTCTGAGGAATTCGGAGATAAACTTTTGTAAAGTAAAATAGTCTATCTTTCCAAGTTAGATGATCATGCTTATACTTAACCTAGATGTTAAGTTACACAGCAGTTGGACTAGGTTAAAAGTCAGTGGATTATATGATGTAACTGCATTAATTACAGTTACTACTATTTATGATATTGAGTTGTTACTTCTGTTTTGGTGTAAATAAGTATGTTTTGTGAGATTGAAATTGTTTTTGTATTAATGTTAGCAACTGTTATATAAATTTATAATGTTTTTTCAATTATGTGATCTGTATAAATATTTGTTCTATTTTGAGTAATTTTTTTAAGATTGTATCATATTAGTTCCATTTTATAATGTTTCAGTTTTCAAATAATTTGTTTATATTGTGTGTTTGATTATTTACGTATAATGTAAATAATCATTTAATATCCATGTATGTATCTATAAAACGTTTAATATTTTAATGGCTCAATACATGGAAAAATGGATAAATTGCTATTTATTCAGTTGATAAATTTTTCCATTATGTTACTCCATTTATGGTGCATACTGTTTGGAAATTTTCAGTGGACTGGGAAAATAAGATAATGTGCTTTTGGATTGTTATAATTAGTGATTTAATGTTCATTGTTATGTATGAAATTATTAAAGATTTCCATGATTTATTTGTTTTATATTAGTGCTCGTAAAATATTTTATATAGTTAACTTTTTTATACTGGAATTATTCTCATGCGTATTTGTTATTGGGGTTTTTTTTAGAAGTTATTTTGTGTAATACTGCAGTGCCAAGCCTTTTTTTTTTTTACAATGGAAGTGTGTTTTTTATATTAGCGACCAATTTTCTTTACTTTTCTCCAAAAAGTGAAAGAAAAAACGATTCATTATCTTTACGATTGTGTAAATTATGAAATTATGTGATATATAAAGGGTTTCATTTACTTCCTTCATTGAACAGAGTGATAAAATATGACCAAAACTTTATTAAGAATTTAAAACTGACATTTATATTACATAAGAGTTGCTTTTCCAAAGATAATTAGCTGTAAAAGGTCCTTTGAAAGAACAATTTCCATGCAGTTTAAAAAAGAGTAGTTTGTATTGATGAATTTATTATTACTGGCAGTGGTATTTTTTTAAAGACGATACTCAATTTAATGCATATGAAAGTATAGTAGAGTAAGATTATATTGAGTTTAAAAATTGTTTGAAACAACTTTAATTAAATTTTTAGGAGGTATGTATTTCTCTGTAAAATCAAATAATTTAATTTAAAAATGTTTCCCTGGTTGGGGCTGTTGTGTAGTATTTATACATATTGTTTTCTAAATTTACAAAATTGCATTAATCCTGAATAGAATTAATTTTAATATTGTTGATATATATATATATATATATATATATAAAATTAATGAAGGAATTTGTGACTGAGAAATTTTGTTTTCTTATAACAAAACTATTTGTCCACAGTGATGCTGTTAAGAGTTGTATGAACATTTAACGATTGTGTAATATATTTGTTTGAAAAAAATTAGATGATTGATAGTTAGTAAATAGGAATTTACTAACTTTTAAATTTTAGTAAATCTGAATTTACTAACTTCATACCTATTACCAGACCAGACCAGGTTTGTGTAAAGAACAGAAATCGAATTGAGAAAGAGTAGATGGAAATTATAACTTGCAGTATGCCATTTTATTTATGATGTGTAACATATTTTTATTGTGAGCGTTATTTTTATTTTGGCCAACTCATAAATGTATGTATATGCTGCCCTTACTTTTAATTCAACATAAAACCCAAGTTTTGGTTAACAGAATTTTAGAGCATCATTCAGCATTGCAAGAAAATTTTTAAGTTTTGAATGTTATGAAGTTCTCAGTTTATAATTAATATTACTTGTCCACTGTTATCCTTTTAATAGTATCTTTTTACTTATTGAATGCAGATAGTTTTCAATAATTAGTAAGTTCAGGATGATTTTTAACGCCATTGTATAACTTGTTGGTTATGGTTATGTATTGCTTCATTCCTGTAGATTAAATTTAATTTATATGCCCTGCAATTTTCCAAATTCTTAAAATTTTTTTTATGCCTTTATTAATACTGCTGTGAAATGATTTTACCCTTTGAATCTGTAAGAAAAGATTATTTGGCTGTAATAGTACTGCATTTTATATAAGCAGTTTTGTTCTGTGTTCATATTCACAGACTCTTGGCATATAACCTGTTTTATTAGCCTGTAATGACAATTTTATATCAACCGATACAAACAAAAATGTTAGTGTCTGACACTGATGGTAATTAATAAATTGTAAAATGGCAGTCTGCATATATTTACTCAAATTCATGCTAGTCCTGAACAATATGATCATCTCACAACTGTTTTCATTGTATTTTTAGTGCTAAATTTAAATAAATTTTCTTGTAGCTCTTTGCTCTACATTTATTGTTTTTATCGTTGATTTCTATATCTATTGTATAAAAATTTTGTTTGCATTGAGTAATCTGGGCTGATTTTTAAATATCAAGAACTCTTAATGTTAAGAAAGTTGTTGAAAAATCCTACTAAGCACAGTTATACCACGGTGCTTATTTTTTCTACATATATAGGTCAGTGCTATTAGTAAATTTACTATTTAGTTTCTAATTATTTATAAAAAACATTTACACATTTGGAAAGTGAAAAGAAATTGATCTTTATGATAATATATAATGTAAAAAGCTACAAAAATAGATTTGTAGATTAAATGAAAACTCTGAATACTACTTTTAGGTGGTATATTAAAAGATAGCATTTCATATTTTGTGTGTTGCTGTTTAAAAACACAATGCTATGCTGGAAAACATTAATGAGTAGGCTTCTGTTAGTGAAATAGTGTTCTATTTTTCTGATAGATATTATTTATATTTTAGTAATTTGGTAGTTTGCCTATTGTGCCTTGTTGCTTATGACAGAGTTACAAGAGTGGCAGTACAAAGTATTTAAAAAGAAATAGAGGAAAAAAGATCCTCTATATTCAATCAGTTGAATCAGAAATAATACAATTTTGACATTTTGAATATCTTCATTTTTCATTTTTTAACATCTTTTCTATAAAGAATAAATAGTTATTTGCTTTAAACATTTTTTTTGTCAACAAATTGTATTTTTTAATCTATTAATGATGAAGGTTCATACCCTGCCGAATTAGTTTGGCATTAATGAAGCAAATATGGGTGAATCCATTGTTATGGGTGTGACATTTTCACAAGGGTTTGCTCCCTTTAGAATTAACTCTACTTAACAATATTCAGAACTTGAAATGTTAATAGTATAACTATAGCAGTATATATTCACTTAATTATTTTAAAGTGATTCCTTTTAAATTGTCTTGATGCCTTAAATACACTGTTTTGTCATGGGTGTGACAAAAAATGGTCAGCTCACTCCACTTGCATTCTTACTGTTGTAAGCATCTGTGAATTTTAATGGCCGTTAATCTGTTAACTGGTAATAATATGAAAAATCATTCTACAGTGATCATGTTCCATGGCAAGAATACTAACGAACTGTCCCTGTTTATTGTAAATAAGAGAGGTTCTTTTCTGTCACGGGTGTGACACTGTGATTTTTAACGACAGTGTTTATTATTTTCAGGAGTTGCTGAGAGTTATTTATTATGTTTCATTAAATGAATAAAAACCACTAATTAGGTATAATTATATTGATTTTTGTGAAACAACAGATCTAGTATAAAAACTACAGAAACATTAATCTACATAATACTGTGACAAATCCATACAGAATGTTATGGTGGAAGCAGCCCTTAACGTGCCACCTGCTAATGATGGCTCGGGTAGCTTCATAACAATATCACTTGCAGACACAAGACTGCTGTCCTTCTGTTGTGGAAAGAAGAAAATCCAAGAATCTCTTCCTTCTGTAAGAAATTTATTTGATAATCATCAGTTTCTTTTCTCCCAATTTGGCCAACGAAGTATTTCTTTGACCTTTTTCCTGCAAATTCAACCAGAATGAAGTCGTTGAGTTCTAATTTGCATGTGTCGTGTCAAATGCATTAGGCTCTCCATGATCTGAGCTTTCATTAGAATTCAGTTCTGTTCCAGATTCAGTATCTGAATCTCCAGATGTAGTATCTGAATCTGTGTTGATATCCATCTTGCTTTTGAAAACTTTGCATCCTCAAGTTTTGTGCTGCAAGTTTGTCCAGCAAGTAAACTGTCAGAGTTGTTCACTTTAAACATATGCTTTGACTGCAAAGTTGAGATTGGCCTTATGTTTTTCCCACCTCTTTTCCCTACTTTTAATTACTTTCTCAGATACAAAAACAACTTGAACTCTTTCAACAGATTTAGCACATTCAAAGAAATCTTCAGCAGAATTCACGGTAAATTTCCTTGTCCTTGCTCCATTCCACACCAATCTCTTTATGCACCCACCAATTCCACCTACTGTCCCCTTTCCACGTGATGTGGCAAAGATTATCTTATGTCCTTCCACACCAAAATTGGAATGCATTAAGTACAGATTAGAGTGAATTTATTTTTAAATTGAGCTGCACAGCCATCTGAAAACGCAGTTAATTTTCTGAAGTGCTGGAACTCCTTAGCAGAGTAATAATTTTCCTGAGGAACACCCAGACAGACATGTGTCATGTCGTCTCTTGTCAGTTACAGAAAAGCAAGTCTCATTTTTAATATAGGCACATGTAAATAACGTTACTTGTGGATGAGACTAATGGGCACTCTGTATCTTGTCCTCATAGGTTGCAACATAATTTTCAACAAAATCTATTTGCATAGTTACATGGTCCTCATCAGTATTTGTTTTATACTCTTCAAATGATTTAGCTTTCATCATTCTCGCATATGAATGAACTTTGAATTTTGATAACTGGACATTCAACTCATGAATGGCGTCCTCTAGTGAACCTTCACATTCCAAGAATTTTAGACGATTGTCACATTCATCCCATTGTTTCCAAGTAATGGTTGAATAGAGATCACATTCAGAGGAAAGCAAGACATTAATATCACAGATACAAGAATCGCACATACCAGTCATGCATTTTTCATTTAAAATGTCACAACACACAGCTGTTAGTAATCTCCACTGCTTGGAGAAAAGGTTGTAACCGCTTTGTTTAGGGCTTCAATAATGAAACTGAAATTAGAATGATGCTTACAAATGTATACATTGTGAGGCATCTGTGAACACAAAAGAATATACTTTGGACAAAGTTCATGGAACTTTGATTGTTTTATTTTGATTTCTGGAAACTCCATTTGAAACAAGCTGAATGCTTCTGTGACTGTCATCATATGTGTCTTCTGGAAGAAAGAATGTTCTCCTGTTAGGATCCTTTATTGGTATGACATCTTTGATGTCAGGAGCCTGGTGGCTCAAATCATCACGACAATAAAACTTATTACTGTTTGTTGAGTGGTTTTATTCACGGAAGTCCATCTTCGTTGAGCAATTTCTTCTCAAAAAGATTTTTCTTAACTAAAGGTGTATCACATACCAGCTTTCTTATTATTGCTAACTTTTTCCCAGGATTGTGGTAATGATCGTATCGCCTTTTTTACAGCCTTACCTAGCGACTGGACATTGATATGAACCTAGTTTTGGTGCCTCATTTCTAGCCTTTTCTTTTTTTCTTTGCCTACATCGTTTTTCTTTCTGCGTCCTTTAAACGCTTTAGTTTTAACTTTCTGGTACTACTAGAATTAATTTCCTTTATCTTATCTCTTGTTTTCTTGTCCTTCTCTCGTTCCTTTTCTAATTGCACTTTTCTTCTTTCTTCATTTTCCTTAAGCTTTTGCCTTAACTTCCTCATTCAGACTGTAGAACTCATTTTGCCTAAAAAGTGTATAATAAGTTGATAATCTCAGAAGAGGCTGAAATGAGTTGCTTTACAATTCTTATATGGTAAGGTATACTGTGTCTGAAAATTGTTATGTACCTGGATTCAGATTTATTTTTCTATTAAATTCTCATTAAACGAGGAATAATCTTGTGCTAAGTTGAGGAATGTTTTCATTTCATCATTTGTTATTCAGATTAAACATTTTTACCAAGAAAGGACCTGAAAGTGATTAACAAGTGAATTTTATTTATATTTGTTGTCTGTGGCTGTAGTTTAGTATTACAGTTAAAAAAAAATTATATTAATGCTTTAATTGTTGTTTATTTGTGGGTTTTTCTTTTAGGCCCTTGATGCAGTGATTAATGATGATTCAGTAATATATGGGGATAAATTGTCAACGTTTCTTAGAGCATGGGAACGTGTTGCTGTATTAAAGAATCAAATAACTAAAGATGTAGCTAATAATGTTTTTGAATGCTTATTAAGGTAAGTTGATCTTTCTTGTGTTAAAGCATTTGTATTTTAATACTGTTAATATGTGTAATTGAGAACATATACTTCATATTCAGTGAGCTGAAATGAAAATCTTGATGTGACCTAAATAGTAAGAAATTGAACCTTTTTAGGATCATTGTGGTCCAGTACATCGCACATAATTGAATGTAATGGGCCACCATTCTATTGATGATAATTTTGTATTAACCATTTATTTGTTTTGCGATATTAAAAAAAATTATTTTTTTTAAATGTCAAATTTTATCATGTTCATAGAAATTTGATTTTTAATTTTATTTATATTCCTTTGAAGCCTGATAAAAAAGTATAGTAATTTTATTTGGTTTTATAAATAATTATGGTATAGTTTTGGTGTTATTAAGAAATCTTAATAGTCTTCATTATTTAATATTCATTTCTGAAAGTTAATTAACAATTTTTGGTATTTTATCATGAAAGTTCAAGGTGGTATAAATCATTCTAAATTCTAAAAATGATTTCAGTCTATCAGGTAGATGAAATTCTAAAAAAAAATTAAGCATTTTTGTTTTTCTATTTGGTGCTTTTGCTAAAGATTTAATGGAATCTTCTGATGGCTTCTAATTTATTCCTAAAATATATATTTTAAGCTTACTGTTTGGAATTATAGATTGATAAATACCAAACTTGTTTCATTAATTATCAAACACTGAACTTCATGGAGATCTCGACTCATTCTCTTGCCAATAAAAGTTTATTAATAAGCAACGTTGAAATCAAATCATTTTCAACGTTTTTGTCTCAAAGGTGTAAAAATCAAACTGTTAGTTCTAATCTGGCATTTTTCTTGTCTTTGACATTTGTTTGTTAGTAACCCCTGTTTGTTTCATTAAAAGTTTACAAATTTTCATTTATTTTTATTTCTCTTCTAATTCTTGCATATTGACTGAATCATTAAATCCTTTTATTTTTTTTTATTTATCCTATTTCTATTTTGTTTGTATGATAACTGCTGTTGTATTCATGACTAAATAGGAAGACCAGTTATTAATTGGTAATGGCAGAGTGGAAAGTTGTAAAGATTGTTTCTGTATTGTCTTGTGTTAAAATAGAGGTATGAGGTTTGATAAAAAAATATGGGAGAGTTTTTGTTTTTCACAAGAAATTGTTATTTATTTACCAATATTGATCATGTCACCTTCAAAGTACTCCTTTTTGGATATTATACATTTGTGCCAGCGCTTTTTCAAATCTTTGAAGCACCTCTGGAATGCAATTTCTGGTATGGTGTTTAGTTCCTTCAGCTATTTTGTCTTTTTCTCTTCAGTGTTGGCAAAACGTCATCTTTCATGCTTCTTTTCAGCTTGTAGAATAGGAAGAAGTCACAGGGGGCTGTGTATGGTAATTCCACAGGCTGAGGCATCATAATGGTGTTTCAGCCAAAAATTCACGAACAAGCAGTAAAGTATGAGCAGGTAGATTATCAGTGTGTGGTGCAATTGCCCTAAATTGTTTTGCCATAGATTTGGGCTTTTTCTTCAGCTTGCTTCATGCAAACTGGATAGAACTTCCAGTTAGTAATCCTTATCAACTCTGTAATAATAATTTGACAATTGTTCATCATCATCATCATCTTCCAACATCTTCATGCTCTCTTGGAAACGTTTGCACCACTTGTAAATGCCTGTTTTATTCTTAGAAGAATCCGCAAAAGCTACATTCAAATTTCCAATGTGGTGCTGCACTTTATTCCATTAATATAAAATTTAATGCAAATTCATGTTCCATTTCATCCACAAGTTAAAAATCTCCAAACATACTCAAACATGTGTAACCTTTTTGACAGCCAACAATAAACTAAGCATCCGACCCTGTGCAACTCCTTGTATGTTGGTGAAACAGTAATTATTAATATATATACATTTTTTCTTTTTATATAAATTTCAATAGTTATAAAAGATTCATATAAACAACAGGGCATGGGTAGCCTTTTTCATACAATTTTGGCTTATTAGATAATTTTTTAAATAAGATTGACATATTTGTCTTAACAAGGAAGTCATTTTGAGCAGTAAAAAAAAATTCTTAAAAACACTATGGTCTTCATTCAACAATTGGTGTAGCTGTTTAATTTTGTGATTTTCAGATTTTGATTACACTTGTGGATTAAGTACTAAATGTATTGTTAAAGTATCTTGTATCTAAGGTCACATCTGTGGTTAGGGGATGGTTTTATTATTTAGTGTTTTAAGTATTGGTAATGATCATAATTTATAACGCGACTTCTGCATATTAGATTTCAACCATTTTATCATGTATCATCTTGTCTTTTATATTTGAAAAAAAAATGGTTATTTATTTAAGATTTATAGATGTATTGTTTGATATTAATTTAATAAGAAAATAAACTCGTATCTGTAAACGCTTTTAAACTGCTGAAGTCAGCAATGGAAAGAGACTATAGGTTCCTAAAGATTATGCATAAAACATATTACCATATTGCTGTGAAATTTAGATGATTGGAGTAGAAGAAAAGAGCTGGATAGAGTCATTCAAAATGTGCTATAGGAAAGTATAGGTAGATTGACAAGTTTCAGTAATGAAGTTCTTTTTTGTTAGAATGACAGAAGAAAAAAGTATTTCGAAAAACATTTTTAAACAAATAAACAAACATGCATGCCGCTTCACCTAAATCTACCAGCATCTACCACAGAGTCAGAGAGTGTGGGAGAGTAGTTTAAAAAGCCTTATAAATAATGATGAGACATGTATAGATCAGTTTGATAACGCTATGATACCAGGTTAGTAAACCTGAATGGGAATGGTACTGTTCTGTGCTAAATTGGATTGTCCTGTAGAGAATTAATGTAGCTCAAAGCATTGAGCTAAATTATTTCAAAAAGATATTTAAAAAAAAGATTTGATTATTAACAATCCATTAAGCGTAGAAGAAAGAATAATTTTGTTAACCAGCTCTAAATTTGGATGCGAGTGTGCCAGTTAACATTTGTGTCTCATCTCTAATGTTGTGCTCTATACATTTACAGCTAATTATTTTCTTGACCTTTCAGAAGTAGGTTTATTGAAATTTAGTATAGGGTTTTTATCGCAATATTTTCAGTGCTGTTAAAAATATAGAATAAAAATACATCGTTTTTTTAACTAAACTGAGATAAAATTTCATTTCATAAAATTAGTCTGTAATATAAATAATTATTTATGTATTTTTATCATACATTTATATAGTTTTAAAACTTATGTTTCTTTAATAAGTTAATGTGCTGTATTTGTAAAACATTTTTATGTGAAATTGTGTTTAATTAATTATAAAATATGAAAGTATCAGTTGTATTTGTATTAACGTTTTTTAAATTTTTAATACGGTCTGGTTGCTTTTTCATGATTTTTTTATTTTCGGTAAGAAAAATTGTCTTAATCTCATGAATTATTTGAAGAAATAAAAAATGAGTAATTAGCAAAATTAACATATAATATTTCTATTAAAAATTGGGAGAATTGCATTGCTTTTAAATTGTTATTATTTACTTATCTGTTCGATTCTTGTTTTAGCTTAAATTTAATTATCTCTCAGAAAAAATGTTTGTACATGTTGTAGGAGACAGCTTTGGTAACTTATACATTCCATCAAAATACACAAGTATATAACAGTGTTTCTCAACCTGTGGGTGGTCGCAATGATATGAAAGGGGGGTAGCAAAATTAGCCTACAACTTTACACGTAAACATTAATGATATCATTTTATGAGGAAAGAATCATTTATTATAAACATTTTACTTAGATATAAGTATACATGAAAAGAAAATAAATTAATGAGCTGGTTGCGTTTGTTTTTCATTTGAAAGTTAATCCATACTTGGATCTATGTTAGAAACACACAAAAGCAAATTATTTTCAATAGGTAAACTATATTTAGTTTTTAGTGCAACCAAAGACAAAAAAAACCCTTTTCACAGAGGTAAGACGTGGCAAAAGAGATTAATATTTTCAAAACTTCTGTGACTAAATCTCTATATTCAGTTCAACAAACAAGCCAAATCTTCGAACAAACATCTACATCTTCAGATGTGAATTGTAGTTGTAATGTTTTATCGGCAGACATTTCAATGAGCCGGCCATGAATCTCAGCTGGCAATTTAACAGCTGTAACAACATTTTCACTAAATAGATTTAGTACCCATCTTCTTGAGAAATCATTTTTATCTACCGGGAAATACTCACTAATTTGTGTGAACTAATTTTTAGTTACACGGAAATACATCTTCATGCTATCCAAACTGTAGTGAATAATAGTGGCTTCTTCATTGAGATTTTTTTCAGTATAATCAAAAGTGAGTGGGAACATATCAAAATGTTTGCTTTGAAGGCAAATAATCCAGATATCAAGCTTCTTAATGAAATAATGAACTTTGTCATTTTATTAAGAAAATGTTTTATCATGTCCTTGTAAATTCACATTCAAGTTGTTTAAATGTGGTAACACATCATGTAAATTAGCCAACAGCAACATATACTCATTATTCTGTGAAAACATTGACTATGAGGTTTGTTTATCTTGGAAAAATATTACATCTCACAATTTCAATAACCAGGTTAACACTTTCCCCTACGATAACCATCTTGTCTTCTGTATAGAAAAGAAGAGATTTTTTCTTTTCATCCATTTCACCCATAGTTTAGTTTCAACAACCTATTCTGTAATAGTTGATTTTTAGTAAAATTAACCATTTTTAAAGCTTTACAGACTATTTGTTTGAGACCTTCCACCTTATTTTTTGTGGCAAGAGCATGTCTATGAAGGAAGCATTGTGTTCATTTTGCCTTTGGTACAATAATCTTTGAATTTTTTTTTCAAAAATCAACTGTTCTTTTCTGTTATCATCTTTGCACCATCACTATATACTGCAATAAATTTTGTCCTATCTATGTTATAGTTTTTAGCTTCATAAAAAACATCAAAAAACACTGTCTTGTTGCATGACCAGATATTGATTTACCAAACAACATATTTTCTTTGGTTGATCTGTCCCTGTCGCATTCATATTTTATTAAAAAAAACTGTTATTCAGTTGATTCATCAGATTGAAAATTAAAAAATTCACTTGAACTCACTTTATTGGATTATCTGATCACGAACATTAGCAGCCATGTCATAGATTTTGCCTTCATACTGTGTTATTAGAAAGCAGACTTTTTTCAGTTTTTTGCTTCTTCCACACCTATTAAAATACTGATCGTATCAATTGCAGCAGGCAATGAGATTTTCTGTGATTGTATGGGGTTTGGACATCTGCTTCAAGTGTACTTTTATCAGTATGGCTTGATTTACAAATAGCAACGTGTTGATTTATCAAAATATGTAATTTTCTCAAAAAAATCCAATGGTTTGCTTTCATAATCCAGATGCCTTTCCAAGTGTTAAATTAATTTTGATACCCACTGGGTTGATCTAGCAGTGAAAGCGTCTTAGCAAATCAGCTGATTTCGAAGTCGAGAGTTCCAGTGTTCAAATCCTAGTAAAGGTTATATATTTTTATATGGATTTGAATACTAGATCGTGGATACCGGTGTTCTTTGGTGGTTGAGTTTCAATTAAACACACATCTCAGAAATGGTCACCTGAGATTGTACAAGACTACACTTCGCTTACATTCATACATATCATCCTCATTCATCCTCTGAAGTAATACCCGACTGCGATTCCCAGAGGCTAAACAGGAAAAAATTAATATTGATGGGTTCATACTTTCATTGGAGAGGACTTAAAAGCAAACAGTGCACTGTGGCTTTCTATCCAGTGAGGTAAAACCATAATTTAAATAACTTGTCATTGTACAATCTTATCTTTTTACCAGTCAATTCACAGGAGGTAGATGGCTCACTTCATTTTTTCACAGATTTATCCATTTTATGTAAGAATTTAATTAAAAAAAGCACAGTTACACTGTTTGATTGCACACTAAAAAACCGAAACCTCAATTATTATTTTCATTTATTATTTTTGAAAGTACACTTTTAAAAACTTAAAAGACCAGACACCATGCTTTGCATTTGAAACTGAACTGACACTGCAATCTCTTGCACCTCTTTTATACTGCTGAGAGCACGACAGTGTTCAAGCAAGCACATGATATGCTTGAACATGACATTCTCACGGCGAATATTATGCAAGCAGACCAAATTACAAGGAGTATGTGTACATCAAGTTAGAACCTGTAAATTGCTCTTGTTTGTACACTTCATACATGCCTGTTCCTACCCTTTGCTATCAATGCAGCTAAATAGTTTTAACTAGGTTTTGTTGAGTTGTGGTTGGGGTCACAAAATATTAATTTTATTTTTTTTCTACTTTTTGAGGGTCATGGAACTAAAAAGGTTAATAATCACTGGTAGATAGTAACAAAAATGAATAACAATTTTTAAACCTGATATTTTTAATAGTTAATTTACATATTCACTCATACATGCCTAATTTTACTGTAAAAATAAGTATTTAAATTCGGGTTTGTCATGTAGGTATTTACCATTAAAATACAGAGCAAACATTACTTTCAGGGAAAGATAATTTTTGACAATTCTCCAATAAGTTTTAGGTTTAGATGATTTGAATGTACTTGCAACCATTAGGCAGATAATTATCATGCAAAAGGCTACCTGACTGTACAGCATATATGTCATTGTCTTTGGTATAAAATTTGTCAGAGTATGTTTTATTGTTGCAGTGAAACTCCTACATCACTTGCTAAGTGGTGATTTTTGTAATTTATACTAGTTATGTTACATCTATGGTTGGTTATGGATTAATGCAGTATTTATGAAGCAGTTTAAATTATGTAGCCAAATAATTTGTCAACATCAAAATTTTCTTCCCATAAGAATTTTTGTTTAGTGCACCTTATATTACCTAATTACAGTTTCTAATGTAAAAAAAGGAAAATATTTATCTATGGACTATTGTGATTAATATTGTAAAAGTCAAGCACTGACATATCTTTATTTCTTCAAATATTTTTATTTTTGTTTCGTTCCACCTGCTTCAGTTTATAAAATGAGTGGTAATTAATCTGGCTTAAAATAACTTTTTACATTTACTGGTAGCTGTATTACTCATTTTCAATTATTAATTTAGGTAGCTAGAAGTCTGTTCAGATTTTATCAAGATTTAAAGAGCAGTCTCTTTAAAACAACATTTTATATTTTAATTATTTTTAATTTTATGACTGTAACTGAGGTAGTAATAAACGCACCTCTCTATATTTAAAATGTTTAAGTACGTTATTAAGCTGAAGTTCCATATAAACACCAATATGTTCCATTGAACAGAGATCTTTGAGAAAGACCCTAAACGCTGAGATTAATAAAAATAAAAACTAAGTAAATAATTAAATTTACGGAGGCTATTAAAAAAATAATGTTAAAAATGCTCTACAGAAAAGAATATTTATTTAGTCTTCCAAATCTACATGCTGTTTTTCAAAGTAACTCCCCTTGGTTCAAAGAGTCATGATAATAGTGACCCTGAGGAAAAATGTGTTACAAAGGGTGGTAATACTGCATACCATTGCGTAGCCCATTCTTTTAGCCATCTACAATGATCAGTTTCAAGTCTGATCGGTGCAGTGAGTGGACATATGTGGCAATTCACTTAATGTGTGTTAGATATTTCCCTACCATATCCAGCGTGGATAAAGTTAGAGCAATGTGTTGCGTGAAATTTTTAGTGAAACTTGGGAAGAACCGAAAAGACACGTACAAATTGTTACCTACGGTGTATGGTGAAGATGTTATGAACCACATGACCTACAAGTGGTGTAAAGTATTCAAGGAGGGTATAGAGAGGATCACCGATGAGCCATACGAGGGGCGTCCTTCAGTGTCTCGCACCAAGGTTATAAAGAATATAGCTGTCGCTATCGTCTGTGAAGAACAATGAATTAATGTTAGATAGCTCGCTGCATGTCTAGACATTTCAGTTGGCAGCGCATTTTCGATTTTGCATGATGATTTGGCCATGTGATGCGTGTCTTGCAGATGGGTGCTATGCCTGCTCACACCGTGCAAATGCAACACCGTGTCTCCATGTGTCAAGACCTGTTATCGTGGTTTGGTGGGGAAGAAATGAATCTAATCATAAATGTAGATGAATCTTGGATGTATCTGTATGATCTGGAACTGAAACAACAAAGTTCTGAATGGAAAAGGGCGCAGTGACCACCTCTGAAAAAGGTAAAGATGAGTTACAGCACCGGTAAGGTTATGATGTTAATCTTCTTCGTTTCCGAGGGTTTTTTTTTGTACCAATATGCTGTCCCTCAAGGCCAGATGGTCACTGCAAATTATTACAAATCAGTTTTGATCATGATGCGTCATTTTAAGAAAAAACAGCTGCACAAGAACATCAACAAAACTTTACTGCATCATGACCATGCATGGCCCCCACATCCCTCACTAGTTGATTTCTTGAATGCTCGCGGCATCACAATTGTATTCCACTCACTGTACAGTCCAGATTTGGTCCCTTTTGACTTTTGGCTGTTCCCTGAAGTCAAGTTTCCGCTTAGGGGATGGAAATTCAAGACCAATCACGAGGTCATCAAAGCTGTGGAGGCATGTTGCATGGAGCTCAAGAAAGATGTTCTGGCATTCATGTTAAAAAGTGGCAGGGATGGTGGGAAAAATGTATTGGAACAAAGCAGGGTCACTTTGAAAAAGAGCTTGTAGACTGAATAAATTTATTTTTTCTGTAGAGTTTTTTTATCATTTCTTTTTCAACAGTCTCCATATATTTAATTATTTATAAAAATAATTTTATTCTTTACTTACTGCTTTAGTTTTTATTATTCTCAGCGTTTAGCTCTTTCACAAAGATCTCTGTTCATCAGAACATATTGGTGTTTATAAGGAACTTCAACTTAAACATTTTAAATATAGAAAGGTATGTTTACTACCTCAGTTACTGGCATAAAATAAAAAATAATTAAAATATAAAATTTTGTCATTTATAATAAATTATATTCTGCTCTGCTAGGATATGTTTTGCTAGGCCAGAACTTAATGCTTTAAGTTCAAATAGGCCTTTGATTCTATTTTTTCCTTTATTTAGCATGCTATGAATTAAAGACTGACAAATATTAGTTTTTTGTTGCATATTATTGTAAGATGTGCTGCTATATTACTGATTAGTTGTGGTATAGTTTATACAACTATCTAATTGCTTTCTGTGGGATTTGTTGTTAATTTACTCCAAAAAATCCTTCAGATTGGTTACAAGATTAAAGCTTATCACTAAATATGGGTGAAATTTCTTTTGCAAAAAAGTACATAGTAAATTTCTTATTAGTTAATTACTATCTTCAATTAATTTTTTTGGATTAATTTATTTAAGCCTTAAAACTCGCTAGATACCCACATCTTGCAACCGTAACTTGTAACCCTTGTTGTAACCAGAATGATAACCTGCTGTTATTCTAGAATACAATTTATTTAGCAGAATTCTACAGGTGAAATGTAAATTTGGCTAGTTATTATATTCTCATATTTATTAACTAGTCCTTAAAAAGGGAGTTTTACTGCAATTCTTTTTTTCCTAACAATATATACATATTTTTATATTAATACATGTGTATATGTCCATGTTTTCTTATTCTGTTTCTTGATTATTTTAGGCATACTCTAAGATTGATTTTTGATATAAATTGGAATACAGCAGAAATGATTCAAAAAAATCATTTAGTTGTACTTATAAATGGTTGTATTAAATATATGAATAAAAAAAATTGTAAATTCGTAAAAGAATTTAGCTATATAAAAGATATTGCTCCATTACCGTGGGTCCACAATATATGGAGTCTGCTATTACTGAAGAAAGAAATCTGCAATGCAGAAGGTAAGTTTAGCACACTTAAAATATACTGTTTTCTTTTTTTATATATATTTATATATATGTCTAAGATTGCATTATGGGTTTAACTGGATGACTGATTTTACTTAAACTTAATTAAGTCTTGATGAAGGTGTGGTTTTTGTTATGTGAAGGTATTGTATACATATTTACTTTTGTGGATAAAATAAATGAATTAAATAATAAATATTTTAAATTCATAATTAAAAGAGCAGTTTTTTGTTCATAAATTTTCTTCTCATAATACTACTATCAGATCCATCAAACAGATATATTATTATTTGGTTGAGGCTTAATGTAACATTTTATATCTTTTGTGCGATTCATAGTGTTAAAAAAAAACAGATTGAAACAAATGTTGAATGAAATGTTATGTTCAGTCATATTTTTTTCATATTGTGAGCTTATTCTCCAGTTTTTTATGTAGTGTGTTAGATTCGATTGTTTGTGGAATAGAGGCCTTTGATTTACTTAATAGGCACTTCAGCTGCTTGTTTTCCTTTTTGTGCGACCGCTGGTTACAAGATGAAGTCTAAACTTTGGGGCATAGGCCAAATTCACCACCCCCTTATTTAGGTATTTAAGTCCAAAAGGCTCCAAAATTTACAGAAATTCTAAAGAACTTTTTGGCAAAAGTATAAATTTGTTATTGTGTATTGTACAGGGTACAAATAAAGAAGTCGTGTTTGTATGTTTTATAATATAATAAACATTTGATACAAAAGTTCTTACATGTGTCACTTATTGATATATACACAACATTTATGATGTGTTGACAGGATTAAGTTATTATTACATAAAATTAATAACAGAAATTTTTCGACAAAGTTCAATAAACAATCGCAAATCACAACACGTACAAAGAAAATCATGAATTGAGGTTAATTGAGTCAATGTGAATTGACAACTGATGTTGGTGTTATTAGACAATATTGAACTCTATTCTTTATATGAAAGAATTAATTCTCGTTAAATATTCATAGTGCAAATTTCGAGCACAAAACACGGGAAATTACCTCACGGTTAGTACAGACTGTGTTACCAGTTGCTAGAGTGAGCGAGATGACTACAATTGCTTAAAGAAAGGGGATTCCCTGGTTCCATCACAGATTAAATAATAAAAAGTTCTGTGTTCATTTTAATCAGTCTGAATTGTAGGTGCGACAAAAATATGAAAAGAAATTGTTTAAATTTTTAGTTCAGATTACAAGATATTATTGTTCTTATTTATTGTGAAATTTTGCCGCCCCCACTATACTATACCACTGTCACAACCCTTATTTTATTTGCACGAGTGTGAAAAAGCCAATTTTTTTGGGATAGGCAATTGATAGCAAAAAGAGTATATCTTTCCCTTTGCATCTTATTACTCCGGCACATTACAGCAATATACTAACATTCAAAATATACAAACTGATACTAAACAAACATAGTTTAAATCTCGCAAACTTTTCAATTTTGAAACTTGTATAACCCCCCCAAAAAAAATAAAACTGTCAACAGTACAGTAGTCGTTTAGTATCCTAACTTTCTTCCCCCCTAAAAAAAATGATCAATAGTAATTTTGCTGCAAGTATAATGCAAATCTACTGTGTTAGTATCGCTGAGGAAGATCTTCAAGAGAGAGTTTTTGTCTTCCTGTTTTTCATTAGATTATACGCATTTGGATTATACTATCGCTCTCCAGAGCCTTGATCCAAATAAAACAATAAGGAGTCATAAATCACAGAAAAATCACAAAACCCTCGCAATTTAAAAGTATACAGATTATAAATATCCTATGTCTTATCCTATCCTATGTCTTATAATATCCTATGTCTATGTGTTAACATAAAATTGTAAATTTAATATGCGCAATATCGTTTTTTTTTTTTTTGTCTTCAGTCATTTGACTGGTTTGATGCAGCTCTCCAAGATTCCCTATCTAGTGCTAGTTGTTTCATTTCAGTATACCCCCTACATCCTACATCCATAACAATTTGTTTTACATATTCCAAACTTGGCCTGCCTACACAATTTTTTCCTTCTACCTGTCCTTCCAATATTAAAGCGACTTATAGCACCACATTTCAAAAGCTTCTAATCTTTTCTTCTCAGATACTCCGATCGTCCAAGTTTCACTTCCATATAAAGCGACACTCCAAACATACACTTTCAAAAATCTTTTCCTGACATTTAAATTAATTTTTGATGTAAACAAATTATATTTCTTACTGAAGGCTCGTTTAGCTTGTGCTATTCGGCATTTTATATCGCTCCTGCTTCGTCCATCTTTAGTAATTCTACTTCCCAAATAACAAAATTCTTCTACCTCCATAATCTTTAGACACAAAATGATTAATTAAAAAATAATTATAAAGTTGTTTGTTTCTATTATAATTATTATTTAATACTCTTTTCTCGACTTCTGTACATGCATGTGTGTTTAGTTAACTGCTCAACAATTTCTACCTTCCCAAATAAGATTTTAGTTATGTAATTTTTTTAAATTTGTTGTGAAATAATTGTCTTTTATTATTTTTTACAGTTAAGGAGTTTTTTAAAAATGAAGGTGCAATTATACTTGCTGCTCGAGTCGAACACTTAGTTCAACAGAAAGAGTATCATGCAGCTTTGGAAATTTGTAAAAAGTTTTTTCAGTTCAATGAACTGATAGTTGATAATGATAATGAACATGTTCAGTGGCTTAAAGACCTGAGTATAATAGCTTCATGGTTTGTTGATTACCCATCTGTACATTTTACCCAAAAGGTAAATATGATTGTTGAACCATTTTTTATATATATATTAAATTTGTCAGAATTTAAATTTAAATGTATATAGACCTGAGCATCAGTATACATTAGTAATTAAAATGCAGGAATACCCATGTTATAAAACTATTCTTTTTTGGGCTTGCTTGGTACAGCTGTATCATATATATAAATGATCAGAACATTATTGCCAAAACTTTTACTTGACAATAACTATGCGATATAATTATCAAAAATTGTATTTCTTAGCAACTACAAATTCTGCATTTAATTAAAAAATTTTAATACTATATCATTAGTCCTGAGATACAAAATTACCTTGTCAATATTTCAGAAGGAATTCTTAGATAGCTAATCCATACATTAATTTTTTTTTCAGAAAGGAAAATGGTCCTTGTTAGTTACTTCAGCACTATTCAGATTTTTTTCTGTTCATTTGTAGTGATTTCTGTTTGTTTTCAAAGGTACTTATTTATTACTTTTAACACACTGGTATGACACATTAACTGAAAGGAAGCAATGTAGCCTTATTGCATCTATTATTGAATTCTTGTTTCCAGTGAGTCAACACCATGTACTCTCTACTCTGATAACTATCAAGGTGATTCCTGATAGTTCTGTGATATCTTTTGTTATGCCATACATACCCTATGTCATACATATGTCCTTTATGTCATACAGCACCCTTTTTGTTTTTGAGGTAGGTGCCGGTTTGGGGATCAACAAAAGATCTCTCCAACCTTAAGTTCTGAAACCCGTCTTGCCTGATATTCTTCTAATGTGTATATTACAAATCTGAACAAATAGCTTATCTTTTTTTATGTATTTGATAGATTTTTAAAGAGCCTGAACGAACTAATGTTGGACTTGTTTGATTACATTTATAGTCTATTATATACTAATTTTTACTGTAAATGTCCATTGTTGAAAATATACATAGTCAGATTGTTTTTCATTTGGAAAATAAGACATCATCTACCTCTTAAATTTTAAATGAACCCATCTACTTTTTGTTTGAGCCACTGTTTGACAAAACTTCCTTTAAACAATTAATTCAAGCCCATAGCTGGTTTGGTTACAGTAGTCAGTTCAATGTCAGGTTAGAAATTGGAATAGGTCAGTCCAGACCCGTCAGTGGCTTTTTGTTGTGTGCATTGTCCAATTGTTAATACCATTTCATGAAATACTACTCGTGTACTTATTTACTCACTAGTAAATGTAAAACTGGTAAGTGTGCGGGGTTTTGAAAAGTAATCTAGAACCTGAAAATTAATTTTTGGCCTGCATGTGAATTTTAATATAGTAAACATATTTACAAAGGTAAAGAGCACAAGTAACTGTTAAGGGTATACACTTTTTGAATAACTTGCAGTCAGAATACCTCTTTCCCCCTCACAAAACAAAAGGAAAAAATAATCATTTCATTCATTTTTTTGGTAGGTCCCAAATTTCAATTTTCAATGAAATACTTGAATAAAATTTTCTATAGGTTAAATAACAATAAGTACAACGAATGTTTACATAAAGGAAATCACATTGCATATATTCAAGTTAACAATGTTAGTAATTGAAGGAATGTAAATAATTAAACATGAAAAATTGATAAGAAATCATTATTTGAATTTTCTCAAGTGGAACTCTTTATCAAAAAAAAAGGACTGGAATATATTTTCCAATTTATGTTCTACATTCCTAGCTGATTTTCTTGTGTACATTTGGATTTGTGAGTGCAGTTGTATCTTACTGTTTAAAATTATGCCAATTGTCATGTGAATGCTCATTAACATAGATTGTTTAATTTGTTTGATAATTTAATTGGGTTTTCACTAAAGAAAAAATGTTTTATTCATTTTGTTTACAGTAAATTCTGTAATTAAAACTAGTGACAACTTAAGAAAACTTATAGAGATTACATATTAAGAATTTTTAGAGATAACTTAATAGTAGTACAGTATAATGTATTATGGTTTAAATCCTGGTGCATGCAGCAATAAGAATATACTTTTAATATGCATTTTCTGGAGTTATAAAATTTTACACCTAAAAATTAATTATCATATATATTGATGAGATACAATTGAGCATAGATTATAAAAGGCAGATGTTACTTGCGATTGAAAAGAATGTTAAAATATTCCATTGGCTTAGTCTACCTTTTTCCTTCTTCTGTAAACAACTTCATTTAAAACATCACCATTGTGAAATTTGCATGGAAATAAATTTCATCCATCATAGAATGCAACCCTAATGGGAAGGACATATCAGAATCCTTTCTCTCTCTTCCTACCATAACGTGATATGTTGTGCAACCTTTATTCATTGCATTATTGTACAGGCTCAAACGTTTATAAAGCTCTACATGTTAATAGTGAAACACTAAACCGAAAGCCTAAGATAAGAGGTACAGACAATTGCTAGGCCCAAAAATAAACAGAATTGTACAGAATGATGTGTTTATTTACAAATTAATTATTAGATTTAAACTTAATCTAGCCAGAAACGCCTAGAAATTTAAAGAATTTTAAACGTGAAAAAATTATTTTATTTTGTTGTAATATAATTGAAAATATTAGATGTGAAAGCCTTCTTTAAGGTTGATTTTGTGAATTTATCAGGTATGTAAATACGTATAAAAATTTAAATACTAGTTAAATATATTAAAAAAAATAGTCATGAAAATTTTAGATGAGTATCACTTTAAAAAAAAAAATAATTATAAGAGCTTCTTCATCATAACACATACATGTGCTAATTTCAGTTCCTGGTCTGTATCAGCACAACCCATTTTATATCAAAAAGGAAAATAGTCATAATAAATTACGTTTGAAAGAAATATTTCACAATTAAAAGTAATTACAAGGCATGGTTTCAAAGCAAGGTCCATTTTGAAATGAAAACAAAAATGAACAAATTTTATTACTTACAAATAAAAAATTTAGTCTATTTACTACTTTTCTTTAAGCTTAAGAGTTGCTTTAAGGTTCAACAGATTTTTCATAGCGTTTCTCTAGTTTCTTCATTCTCTTCTCAAGAAATTTCCTGCTAGTGATTTGAAACCACATAGTATTACGATTTTTTAATTTGTTGTACTATCATTAATTTGTTATTGCTAAGTATGACAAGCAAGAAACCCTTTTTGCCCCCCCCCCCAAAACCAGCCATAAGCTTCTTTACTGAATGTTCTTGTTTGAAACCACATAGTATTACGATTTTTTAGTTTGTTGTACTATCATTAATTTGTTATTGCTAAGTATGACAAGCAAGAAACCCTTTTTGCCCCCCCCCCCAAAACCAGCCATAAGCTTCTTTACTGAATGTTCTTGTTTGAACTTCTTTGGTCTAGGAAATGATGAATGCCACCATTGTACTGGAATGTTGCTTTGTCTTGACATTCAAATAAGAAGTCCAGGTTTCATCTCTAGTAATATTGCAATTTTATTGTCTGTTTTCACCAGTGGTTGGCTGCTATGTTCTTTGTCATGAATGATCATTTGCCCTTCTCAAAATAAACAGCACCACTGTTTTACTTAGTGTCATGCATAATATTTTGCCTATAAATGTCACAAATTTAACTGTGAATTTCAGCCACAGAATTGTTTTTGCTGTCAAAATATGATTGCCCCACGTACTTCTAATTTCTGACATCATGAATTGGATCGCTCATGAATGAATGGAATATGATATAACTAAAAACTAGTTCATAAAATAGAATATAACTAAAAACAAAATGATTCAACTGTTGTTAATAATCGACAATAAATTGAAATAATTGAGCTATGCAATCGCCATCTGTTTACATCACCTATATTGGCGTCAAATACAATATGGACCTTAAAAAATAAGCTTTTTATTTATGTATTTCTATGAGATGTGTTGTGCCTTTGATTTGAGAGAGTGGATGTTTGCTTGTTTGTGTATGTAATTATTATTTTTAATAATTATAAAAAAAGATGATTCACCAGCTTAATTAAATGGCTGTTATTAATGGGAGAGTTAAACTAAAGCTCAGCCTGAAGTACCTTTAACCAACTATGGGCTACAGGAGTTAAATTTCAACGAAGTCCAAAAAATTTACAAAGCGGAGGTTAGATCATTATTTAGGATATTCTGCAGTGTTTATTTAACATCCCTACAGCTATTTTTTAGTATTGTCTATAACTCATATCGAGGAAATTAATTGTTCTGCTGTGCTCATTTTGGATAATGTAGTGAACTATATTTGAATTAATGTGATTTAACCAAAGAGAAGTAGTATATTTGATGCCTCAATAGGTAATTTACTCTATAAATTTTGATGTTATATTATACTGATTTTTAAAATCATGCTTTCTTTGAAAAAAATTCTATTAAATATATTATTATTATTGCTTTGAAAATTCTTGATAGAACCATACAAAATGATTTATATTTCCTGTTAATAGTATTGAAATTTAGGCATTATTGTCTGTCTCTGTCTGTCTGTCCCTCTCTGTCTGTCTGTCTGTCTGTCTGTCTGTCTTAGTCATTTGACTGGTTTGATGCAGCTCTCCAAGATTCCCTATCTAGTGCTAGTTGTTTCATTTCAGTATACCCCCTACATCCTACATCCATAACAATTTGTTTTACATATTCTAAACTTGGCCTGCCTACACAATTTTTTCCTTCTACCTGTCCTTCCAATATTAAAGCGACTATTCCAGGATGCCTTAGTATGTGGCCTATAAGTCTGTCTCATCTTTTAACTATATTTTTCCAAATGCTTCTTTCTTCATCTATTTGGCGCAATACCTCTTTGTTTGTCACTTTATCCACCCATCTGATTTTTAACATTCTCCTATAGCACCACATTTCAAAAGCTTCTAATCTTTTCTTCTCAGATACTCCGATCGTCCAAGTTTCACTTCCATATAAAGCGACACTCCAAACATACACTTTCAAAAATCTTTTCCTGACATTTAAATTAATTTTTGATGTAAACAAATTATATTTCTTACTGAAGGCTCGTTTAGCTTGTGCTATTCGGCATTTTATATCGCTCCTGCTTCGTCCATCTTTAGTAATTCTACTTCCCAAATAACAAAATTCTTCTACCTCCATAATCTTTTCTCCTCCTATTTTCACATTCAGCGGTCCATCTTTGTTATTTCTACTACATTTCATTACTTTTGTTTTGTTCTTGTTTATTTTCATGCGATAGTTTTTGCGTAGGACTTCATCTATGCCGTTCATTGTTTCTTCTAAATCCTTTTTACTCTCGGCTAGAATTACTATATCATCAGCAAATCGTAGCATCTTTATCTTTTCACCTTGTACTGTTACTCCGAATCTAAATTGTTCTTTAACATCATTAACTGCTAGTTCCATGTAAAGATTAAAAAGTAACGGCGATAGGGAACATCCTTGTCGGACTCCCTTTCTTATTAGGGCTTCTTTCTTATGTTCTTCAATTGTTATTGTTGCTGTTTGGTTCCTGTACATGTTAGCAATTGTTCTTCTATCTCTGTATTTGAACCCTCATTTTTTTAAAATTCTGAACATTTTATTCCAGTCTACGTTATCGAAAGCCTTTTCTAGGTCTATAAACGCCAAGTATGTTGGTTTGTTTTTCTTTAATCTTTCTTCTACTATTAATCTGAAGCCTAAAATTGCTTCCCTTGCCCCTATACTTTTCCTGAAACCAAATTGGTCTTCTTCTAACACTTCTTCCACTATCCTCTCAATTCTTCTGTATAGAATTTTAGTTAAGATATTTGATGCATGACTAGTTAAACTAATTGTTCTGTATTCTTCACATTTATCTGCCCCTGCTTTCTTTGGTATCATAACTATAACACTTTTTTTGAAGTCTGATGGAAATTCCCCATTTTCATAAATATTGCACACCAGTTTGTATAATCTATCAATCGCTTCCTCACCTGCACTGCGCAGTAATTCTACAGGTATTCTGTCTATTCCAGGAGCCTTTCTGCCATTTAAATCTTTTAATGCTCTCTTAAATTCAGATCTCTGTATTGTTTCTCCCATTTCATCCTCCTCTTCTTTCTCTGTAACACCCATTTTCTAATTCATTTCCTCCGTATAACTCTTCAATATATTCCACCCATCTATCGACTTTACCTTTCGTATTATATATTGGTGTACCATATTTGTTTAACACATTATTAGATTTTAATTAATGTACCCCAAAATTTTCCTAAACTTTCCTGTGTGCTCCATCTATTTTACCAATGTTCATTTCTCTTTTCACTTGTGAACACTTTTCTTTAATCCACTCTTCTTTCGCTAGTCCTGTTTATAGCATTCCTTAATTGTCGATAATTCCTTTTACTTTCTTCATCACTAGCATTCTTATATTTTCTACGTTCATCCATCAGCTGCAATTTATCGTCTGAAACCCAAGGTTTTCTACCAGTTCTCTTTATTCCGCCTAAGTTTGCTTCTGCTGATTTAAGAATTTCTTTTTTAACATTCTCCCATTCTTCTTCTACATTTTCTACCTTATCTTTTTTACTCAGACCTCTTGAGATGTCCTCCTCAAAAATCTTCTTTGCCTCCTCTTCTTCATGCTTCTCTAAATTCCACAGATTCATCTGACACCTTTTCTTCAGGTTTTTAAACCCCAATCTACATTTCATTATCACCGAATAATGGTCGCTATCAATGTCTGCTCCAGGGTAACTTTAGCAGTCAAAAAGTTGATTCCTATATCTTTGCTTAACCATGATATAATCTATCTGATACCTTGCGGTATCGCCTGGCTTTTTCCAAGTGTATATTCTTCTATTATGATTTTTAAATTGGGTGTTGGCAATTACTAAATTATACTTTGTGCAAAACTCTATAAGTCTTTCCCCTCTTTCATTCCTTTTTCCCAGCCCGTATTCTTCACCTACTATATATTTCCTTCCTTGCCCTTTCCAATGCTTTCATTCCAATCTCCAATTATTATTAAATTTTCATCTCCTTTTACGTGTTTAATTGCTTCATCAATCTCTTCGTATACACAGTCTACCTCATCATCATCATGGGCGCTTGTAGGTATAACAATCGTCTGTTAAGGTTTTGATTTTATCCGTATTACAATAATTATATCCCTATCCGTTTTGAAATACTCTACTCTCTTCCCTATCTTCTTGTTCATTATGAAACCTACTCCTGTCTGCCCATTATTTGAAGCTGAGTTAATTATTCTGAAATCACCTGACCAGAAGTCTCCTTCCTCTTCCCACCGAACCTCACTAATTTCTACTACATCTACATTTGTCCTATCCATTTCCTTTTTTAAATTTTCTACCCTACCAACCTTTTTTAAACTTCTAACGTTCCACACTCCGACTCGTAGAATGTTATTTTTTAACTTTCTGGTGACCCCTTCCTTAGTAGTCCCCACCTGGAGAACCGAACGGGGGACTAGTTTACCTCTGAAATATTTTACCATGGAAGGCGCCTCAATCATTGCTATATGAAAATGCAGAGCCAAATTTTCTTGGAAAAAAAACAGCTGTAGTTTTCCATTGCTTTCAGCTGCGCAGTACTTAGAGGACTGAGTGATGTTGATATGGCCGTTTAAGTCGTCCTGACTCACGCCCCTAACAACTACTGAAAGAGCCGCTGTCCTCTTTCAGGAATCATTCCTTAGTCTGGCTCTCAACAGATACCTCTCCGATATGGTTGCACCTTCGGTCCAGCTACTCTATCACAGAGTACTCAAGCCCCCTCACCAACGGCAAGGTCTTGATTCATTGAGGAGGGTCTCATGATTCATAGATATATATTTTCTATATCTATCATCATTATCACTATTATATAGTATATAGGTATTGGTGGAATAAAAGATAAGGCATTTATTTAGTCATTCAGTGTTAAATGTTTTTAATTCATTAGTTAATTATTATTCAGACTATTTTATTTACTTCTTATGTACTTGTGTTCAAGCAGGAATTTTTCTTTTCAGGTGTTTATAGAAGAGTCGAGAAGAACAATGATTGATTTTGTAAATAAGGTTATAAATGGGACAGTAGGAGTGGGACTCAGTGATCGCATAGCTTCAGCTTTAAAGCACATTGCGAGGTATATATCCAACTTGTTAATTGTATGCCAGCTTGATGAAGATGTAGATAAGAGCATGACAACTGAGGAATATGCTGCACAATTTAAGGACGTAGTGAAGTGCTGGGTTGGTGTATCAGCAAAACTATTTAACCAAACGATATATGACCAATTAAAATATTTCCATCATGTGTTTGCAGAAGTAAACGCATTATCTGAACGTTTATATCTGTTTGTAGAAACTATTCAATCTATTGTAAGTATTTTATTTTTATACTACTTTTTTATAGCAACTGATAATTTATTTTTATATAACTGTTAATATTGTAGGCAATAAGCCATGAAAGGCTTTTTTGAGTAATTATTTCACTGATTTTTCAGGTTCTTAAATCTTAATTTTCAGTTGCTGTTAAACATTCTAATCATTCATTGCTAATATCAAGGTCTAATTTATACATACATTTTCAAGGGGTTTTTTTGTTGCGTCTGTGGAAATCATGTTTTTCTTGCTTATTTGTAAAGTGGAGTTTATATTTATGTTGGTGGTTATAGAGCAGATCTTCTTATAAGAATTATAAATAACCACTTTGTTATCAGAGATATCTGCATTAGCATAGTTCTTGTGCAGTGTTCAGCGATTATGTAAAAGTGAAATTTGAGTGCTACAAATTGAACTTGGGAACAAGAGAAAGCTTTGGCATTTTCTGCTTAGAAGACATAGTAAATGAGGTGGACCCTGACTATTGATTGAAGTAAAAGAGAAAGGAGGGAAGGCCTTTTTGAAAAGCTATAGAAAAAACAATTACTTGATTATTTAAGCCAAAAATCTTGAAAAAATATTTTTAAGGTCATAAGAATTTAACTTATAGTCATGACAATTATGTTGCCTGAAATAATATTCATTATTAGAAACTGAAGATGCTTCAATTTGTAATTAATTTAATTGATAATTACTCTTTTCCTATGAAGGTTTCAACTGTTAATACCCCAGAAGGTTGTTTGTTCAGATCCCAGTCATTCTTTGCACATCTCATATCTACAAAGTTTATTTTTTATCAACATAAAAAAACTAATTGGGAGTCAATTTGTAGTTGTTATAAAGAGAAGATTTAAATAAATCTCAGGCTGAAGCAACTATCTTTAAAAAAATTAAAATGTTTGTGCAAATTGTAGCTGTAATAGCATAATATTTTAGGATCAGAATTAAATTTTAAGTGCCTCATTGAACATAACTAGTCAAAAAATGTTGGTTTCATGCTTATCACAACATGCCAGTTAAAGTGATGTTTGGAAGAGTTCTGTTTTAGTTTTGCTTTTGAAAAATTTGCATTAAAGAAATAATTAATACTAAGCTTTCTGATTGCCTTAAGTAGCAGTATTTTTGTATGAAACTATACCAGTTTTAATTTTCGACTGAAAAAAAAAACTTCTCAAGTACGTTTCTCTTAAAATTCCTTTACGATTGCAAAATTGAAAGTTCAGAACTGCTTACTTAGCTTTCTTTTAGATTTTGTAATGTCCATTATTACTGCTTTTGAGTGTGGATTATTTATTATCCCCCTGTAGTAAAGATTTTATAGACTGGTCTTTTCTATTTTTTTAATCTTTTTGTATAGCTGCAATGCTACTATTTATGAGATAATATAGTGTCTAACAGGGATACTCGATTTGTTTTTAAAATAACACAAAACTGTAATTTGATATAAAAGAAAATTAATTTTTTTAATTAAGGAGATGAATGCAACTTATGACTGATATGAAAAAACTGAATTTAAAAAGTTACATTTTTAATAATAACATTCAAATGATTGTCTTGTAAATCCATTCTTACAGCTTTTCGATGAAGTTCTGCATAGAATGCTGAACCATATCCTGGAATTTCCTGAGTTTCTGAAAGACTTCTCTGTCTTTTTCCTGTGTAGTGCACGGTTTGTTTGTTTATATAAACTATGCCTTGAGGTAACTCCATAGAAGATAATTGTATGGTCAAAGATCAGGCAAACAAGCCAGCCATATGTTTCTGCTCTGAGCAAATGTGGTGCTTGGGAAGTCCTTGACTTAAGGGCAGTTGCCCTTTGTCTTTGGATCAGTTTTGCCTGGGGTTAATGTGACATATGCATACTGTCAAATGGAAATTGCGCATTATGGCAATGTAACATTGTAATTAAATTGCCACACATCTTTTTTTTTCTTTAAAAAATGGCTGGATTACACTGAAATTTGGCAACACTGTACCACATGTAATATGTTTCGAATGAAGGGGATGTTCTTGAAGTTGTCTTTGATCGTTTAATGAATAATTTTGAAAATTTTCTTTGTTCACATAATTAGATAGGTAATGAAAATCCATTTTATCACCAGTTGTAATAATCATGTGATCATTTTAATGTTTTGAGCATGGCTCAGAGAAAGTTTTACATTGTACCTAGTTATTTAACATTTACTGCTGTACAGTCATCATTTTGTATGGATGAAAATTCAGATTCTAATATAGAATCATTATACTTCAACAGGAGATGTACAGAGCAGCAGCAGGTCTCGCTGCTGAACATTGGAGTCTATTCTCTTTTGCCTCTCTTAACAGCCTCAGTGTTCTCTGATGTATGGACTGTACTTTTTTTAAGTCCCTCTAGATGGTTTCCTTTTCAGTGGAGAACTAGTGGTTCTTAAGATTTCTCTCCACTGATACATTGTGTTTCAAGTAGGCACTCATTTGTGATGCCTGAAAATAAACTGAATCTAAATTCTCTCTGCATTTTAACAACTGTATCAGCTCTTTAAAAAAATTCTATAACAAAAGCACAAAGAGATGTTGTGTTCCATTGGTCCGTTGGGGACTAAAATGGCATGATATGTCGGGTAAAAACTCATTAACTATATGAAACCTGGCTTCACAACTACATGCAGTTTTAACCAGTCCAAGATCATAGTCTCTTTTTCCAAGTCTAGTTTGAGATAAAAGAGATGAAATAAGCTCTGAAGCTTGTTATTGACCTGAGCACAAGGTGAAGTTAATTAATCATGGGACAATTTTAACGTAGGACACATTTGATTGACAAGACTTGAGAGTTGCTCTTATCTGTGGGCTTCTCCTAATGACAAGCTGACTTGGACAATACTTTGCCTGTAGAATTCTGTGTATGGGTAATAATTTTATCGATGCTAATAATTAATTACAATTAAAGCTCAATGACTAAACAGGATGGTGTAACAATTGACCTGTAATTTCATTGCATAAAAATTTCATTACTTATAAATTGATGATTGTACAGCTGCTTGATCATCTTGAGAAGTAGCAGTTATGGTTAAGGTAAATGTAAAATGCAATTGCAAAACCCTCCCATTTATCAAACCAGTACTCGTTGATTACCAAAATTAAATGATGTGTATAGGTCCATATTATGATGTTGCTATATATTATTGGCTGATATTACTATGATCAATTTCAGCTAAACTGCTAAAAATATTTTGTTTAATGCAATTCCTAAAACAGTTTATTCCTATAATTCTTTTTTCGTTTCAGAATATCGTGTTTATTTTTATTATAAAGTTGTAATACGTTTTGTGAAGATGAAATTAATAAAACGAAATTACAATTGTAAAAAAAGTGCTAAATTTGTTTTTCACTTAAATGATGAATTAAAAGATTACTGTTTAAATTATGCAGATAACAGATTTTGTGCATTATTATGTTTGAGAAATTATGTTTACAATAAAATTAAACCATCAAATGAAGAAAATTATAGATAAACTTAACTAGGATTCATCTAGAAAATCATACAACAGTATGTGTAGATACACTGTAACTTACAATACAGTGGTGTATTATAAGAATTAAACAATTATGTAAGATTTCTTTCTGCAGTTCGATGTATGGTCCGATTTGATGATCAGAAGCATATCACCTACAAAGAGTTAATAGATTTATTTTCTTTATGTGGTTTATTTTGATTTTTACATATTAATAATAGATATAACTATTTTCATTTATTTTTCTGTTGTAGAAATGTTTTAATTTCCTGTTGATTCTTTCTTTCATTTATTCAATAACAGTTACTTAATTATAATTAAATAGTCTATTTATTTGTATTAAACAACTATGTGGTTTTTGTCTTGTTTCAGTATGGCGAGAATTTTCAAGATGTACATATTGAATTGTATATCCGGGCGATTACAAAAAATCATAATGAATTATTATCTGCTGACAGTGAAGTAGCGAATTATTTAGAAATAAAGAAAAAGAATTGTAAAATGATGTCAGAAGCACTATTTATTTTATCACAAATGTTTCGGAGCAATACTGCATTACAGCATGAATGTATTCTGACAGCATTTTCTCTTCATCCAACACCTGAAACTTTTGAGAAGGTAAGGTTAGCAGCAGTGACTCGGTCTGTTGATACTGGACAGCAAGAAATTGAACCTCCTTATTTTTTGAGATCTTCACTTGTAAAAGCTTATAATAATAAAAAAACTGTTTTAGAAGCACTGATTAATTTTTATAATAAACTCAGCACACAGTCTGAAAATTATGATCCACTTGCAGCTCCTTGTGAGGTACTAGAAGCTAATGCTAGTGAATATGGCTTGACACCTCAACTTGTTAATGATTTAGTTACAGTAATAACAGGATTAAGGAACAAAATGCTTACCTGGGCACTTAATTGGCCTCAACTGCGGTATGTGTGTGAAATGTACCTCTCTAAGGCCGGTGAGATCTGGAACTATGAGCAGACTTTGAATTATCTAAATGTAGACTATGAAATGTTCAAAGACAGACCTCCTGTAAATGAAGTAGAAGAGTATGGTGGAATAGAAAATGGATATGAACATATAGAGTCTGACAGGTTTCACGGTAGTGAATCTTCTAGTTCATTGTCACAAAGTCGGAAGCGAAAAAAGAAGCAAGGAAGAAAAAGACGTAAAAGAATTAGAGTTTTACAGTGCTCTTCAGAGTCTTCAGAAAATGAAAGCCACAGTGTGAAGGCTATAAGGTTAAAAAATGCAAATCATAATATAAAAAAGCTCGTAAATGTTTCTTATGATAATCTTAGAAGGTCTGAACGTATAAGGTTAAATTCATTAAAGAGTACAACAGATTGTAGCGATTCAGATAAAAATTTGCCCTCAACAGACTTAATATCTTCAATAAATTCAAACAAACGACCTTTCAGTAATACCCAAGATTCTGCAGATTCTGATTACGAGGCTAAAATAAGAACCAAAAAGATATGTAAGGGGCTATGTATGAATGTTTCATATTCAAACTTAGAAACTAGAAAAGCTGATTCCGTTAAATCACTGCATAGTAAAGATCAGTCATCGGATTCAGATGATAAAATTTTTAAATCTGTGGTTAGACTTAAGAGAATTAATATAAAGTGTGCTTCAGATGATGAATACCAAAGAAGTAACCGAAAACATCATAACAAAGGAACTCTATCTGATTCTGAAACTTTAAAACCTCAGAATTTAGTGACTTTGGCTTTAGATATTAATAGAAAAAACAACAGAATGTCTCTGAGTGAACCAAACTCATCAGACTCTGATTATGAAACATTATCTCAGTCTAAAAGAGTGCAAGTTTATAGCAGTGGTTCAGATATAGATAGTAAAAAAGGTAATAGAAAAAGAATTTGTGTAAATAAAGAAAATTCTTCAGATTTGGATAAAAGTCTGCAGCCAGTAGGTAATGTGAAAGTAAGAAGTGGTACTTCTGATAATGAGAGTAGAAGAAATAATAAAATAAGAATATCTCGCAAGGGGCATTCGTCTGATTCTGATTATGGAACTTTAAGGCGTTCTGAAAGAATTTTATCTAAATTGAGTGCTTCCGATTCAGAAAGCAGAGCTGACAGTTTGATCGACTCTGATATTTCGGGTGATAAAATTAGAATTCACTGTTGCAAAAGACATTCATCAGATTCTGATTACGGGACCTGTAGGAGGTCTGAGAGAATTAAAATTAGAACGAATGCATCCGATAGTGAAAGTGGAATGGACAGCCTTCAGAATAAAAATATAGCGGTGAAAGTGAAAAACAGTTTAAAAAAAATTGAAAGGAGATCTCCCAAAAGACCATCTAAGATGTACGGTAGAAAAAAAGTAGAACATAAAGAATTACAATTAACTCGTAGAAAAAGGTTCATTAATGGGAATTGTGTAGAAAGTGACATTTCTAATGATAAATTGTTTGATTGTTTAGATGCAAACAAGCTGAATACTATTTACTGGAGTCCTAAAATAGTTTTGCATGATATTTTGACTGGAACTAATGATAATTCTAATTTAAGTTGTATGGGAAACTGTTCAAAAACTAACATGTCTAATTTTTCATCTTCATTATCATGTGTCTTGAATTTAGATAATAAAAAAAATGCTTGTGATCTAATCTCTGATGATGTATTGTCAAAGACAGTGCCTGGTTTAACATCATTAGATATGATTGTTCCACCACCTACAGAGTCGACCGTTCAAGTTGTGCAGTTACCAAATAACTTAAATCCAACTACTCTTTCACTTCAGAATACAAGGTCATCTACTTCATCACAAAGTTCATTAAATGATTCTATTCAGTCAGATTGTTTAGTTGCACCTAAAGGAAACCAACAAGTTTCAAATGACCAGTGTAAACAAAATTCATCGCCAAATACAAGTAGCTCATTGGTAAATTCTTCTTCTGAGGCTTCACAAACTCGGGTAAGCTTGAATTCTAGTCCGCCAGTTCATTCTTCTGGTGTTAGTGTGCAGAGTTCAAATTCTGTAGAGAATTCAGCATATAATCAGGAGGATGTAAGTTCACAGATTGCTGTATCAAATTCTCAACCAATTACTTATTCACATGTTGAACCAGTAGTAAAACAGCAGCAGTGTCAGCAGTCAACTCAGAGAATGAAACCAAAGTTAACACAAGTTATTCGTCCAGCGGCTGCTCATTTACCTACATCAACTAGCATTGTAGAATGCATGACTACCAATAATAATCAGTTGACAATACCAAGCGGCAATATTCATTCATCATCACACATACAAGTAAACAGACAATCACTTGCTTCTACTTCTCAACATATGTCACCACTGTTATTATCAGTTCAGAATATAAACCCAATTCAAACTTCTAAAAATGCACATCTAAACAGGAAAGCTACAAATTCAACTACTTATAAAGTAGCTGAGGAAAACCTAAACCCTGTTATTGATACCACTGTTACGCCAGTACTTAAATATATATATAAAGATGGCAGACTATTGCCAACACAAGATAAGCTAACGAATGTACAAAATCAAAAGTTAGATACTTCTGTTACAGAGACTCAGGTATCAACTGATCCTAAAGCAGTTCGTCTTCAGTGTTTAAGAAACTCTGAACAAATTGTAAAAGCAGTAAATGCTACTGTTTTATCAGCAAAAGAAAAAATTATAGAGGACAAAAAGTATAGCGGTCAAATAGCAAGTTTACCTGAATTCCAACAGGCTTTTGGCAAAACCATGTATCAGTCAAACACTGGGTCTATTCAAATGACAGGTAGTAGTAATAGCAATTCTGAAAGTGGAGTTAGTGTTGGTGGTAACAATACTGGCCGTGGTAGTAGTAATAGTAATAGTAACAGCAGTTGTAATAATGGATCTAGCGATAAAATGTCCAGTAGTCCTGAATATGCTGTCACTCATGCTGACCAAACATCCTGTGTAAGCAGTATTTCTGATACAGTGTCAGAAACCTCATCTTCAGTTACACTGCCTGTGATGCCTGTTTGCACAGTTCTCTCAAAAGCTGTTCAAACTTCCAGTAAGGAGGCTGATGTGAAGATGGTTAACCCTAGTAAAAGTCCTAGCACGGTGAATCAGATTAACAAAGTAGAAAATGTTGCAGCTAGTACTATGACAGTTGCATCTGCAAGGTCTGTTCAGAGTACCGCAACAAATTGCCAAAATTCAAGAAGTATTATAAATCAAACGGTTAAAGCACCTGATAGGAGTGGAATTATACAGTCGACTACTGGTGTTATTTTTCCATGCAAGGTGTCTGGTAATTTAATCCAAAGAAAATCTGTTGCTATTTTAAAACCAGCTGTTGCAAAATTAGAACTGGAAAATAGACCTAAAGATCCAGCAAGACGTAATAATGTTGCAGCATTACTTGCAGCTGCATTACAGGGTTCTACTCCATTACGGCCTGTACCTACTAGTACACCAGGCAGTCCAGTTCATACTAAAGTATCTGTTGTATCACCAGGAACCAGTACAAATCTTGCTACTAAAACGATTTATGAATCTGAAAAAAAAAAACCTGAGGCCAGTGTTCAGACTGTGTTACCAGCAACTAATGTTCAAAGGGTAGCCCTGCCATCTAATATGCAGAAAAATATTCGTAGACAACCTGTGCTTCAACCGTCAAAATTAAACAGACCGGTAGTACAAACTACAAGTGTAAATAGTCCAAATCTAGTCAATTCACCGGTTGTTGTAAATAGAAATGTTACGCTCATTACTCATAGTGCAATAGAAACTTCTGTCAGTTCAAAAACATTAGAGCAGTTAAGAGAGTTTGAATCTGTATTAGAACAAGTGACAAACACTTCTCAGATGAAAGAAAGAAGTACTGTACATACTCAGTCTTCTTTAGAATCTATAAATCAACAATTAATTTTACCTCAGACATCAGCATCTGATAATTCTACTGAGTTTACAAATACTACTGACAGTCCATCACCTACTGTGTTTCAGACAACTTCTACAGACTCGACAGTTCATGATGTGCATGGACGAATTAGTTTAACTTACATCAGCCAGGCATCTACTGTGTCTTCTAGTACATTAACTACTTCTAATCAAAAAATAACATCAAACACCCCAGTAGTAGTAGTTCAGAGCTGTAATCGTTCAGTGACTTCTCTTAGTTCTACTTGTCAGAGTTCTTCGAACGCTGGAACATCATCAAATTCTACCATTTCCATGAGTAAGATTACTATGAAAACAAGTAAGACTACAAAGTCAAAATCTACAAATAAGTCTAATCCAGCAACTGCCACATTAAAAGTATCAACCTTACAGAAACCTCAACAAAAACCACAGGAAGATGAACAAACCACACAGAGGATATATGCTATTTTAGACAAGTATGCAGAACAGCTTCGAAATTCACCAGAACTAAAAAACAAACCAGCTCCTCGAAGGCGATCAAATCCTCCTACAAATCCTAGTCCTACATCTAAAAGAAAAAAGTCTACCCAAACTAAGTCAAAAGTATCTTCTCAACAGCCATGTTCTTCAGGAATGGAAATGAGTCCAGTAGGTACAGTGGGTAGTGAAGACAGTTCAAATGGGGTTACTCAGATTTCTCAGGTTATTAACTCCCCACAAACCAGGTTAGATTTATCATCAGGTGGTGATCTGTCATCTGAACCTCCTGCATTGTGTAAACGTGAATCTCTTGATTCTAAAGACTCTCAGTCTGAGCAGAAAGTAGTTTTGAAAGATGCTTCGTCATCTGTACAGAACAGAGCTGTGATCGTACAGGATAGTATTCAATCCACTGTGATAAATGTTGAAAGAACAAAAATTGTGAGGAAGCAGGTAGTTGTAGGTGGTACTGCTACAATGCCTCTTATCTCATTATCAAATGTTCCAGGTACAGCGGTGAGGCAGGTTCTCTTTCCTGTATCGACCGATGGAAGACTTGTTCTAAGCAAGGTCCCTAAAATGTACAGAGTTCATCAAGTGACCATGCCGAGCGGTTCACCTCTCTTACTCCAGCCTATGTGTGTAACTAAACCTGGCAGTAACGTAAAGCAGGTCAAACCTTCAGTTGTCAGTGAAATATCACAGAACTTGACCGGTGTATCTGCTCAGCCTACGGTTGTACTGCCATCTGATGGCACATTCACTTTATCATCTGAATCTGGACTAGAAGCAGGGGAGTCTGTTGGCATAAATCTGGACAACACTATACTTCTTAATACTTCTTCAACACAGTCTATATTAACATCTGCTAAAATCACTGAAATTACTGAAGTCCACACGAATTTAGGAGAAGAGACATCTGCTCTTTCTTTCACTTCTGGCAGTGACATACCAGTTACTTGTCTAAAACCTGACAATGTTTTTTTATCTAGCATTTTACCTGTAATATCATCATCACAGGAAATCAGTAGTTCTAGCGATTATATTTTAACATCTACCAAGCCAAGTAGTGGTGTAACTTCTCCAATAATATCACAGCAACAGCAGCACCAAGAACAATTCAAAGAAGTCCAGCAACATGAGATTGACAGCAGCAGCAGCAGTGGTAGTAGTAGTACCAGCACCAGCATCCACAGTCGCAGTAGTAACAGCAATAATGATGGAAAAGGTGGAGAAAATGATGGTGATATGGATACAGGCAAAAAAAAGTGGTTTTCTGCTAACAAGTCACCACAATCTGATAAAGAATTAAATGGTTCAACAGTAAAATCACTGGGACTTGTTCACAGTCAAGATGCATATGTTGGCTCTAAAACTGGTAATTTTACGTTAATTTTTTTGCATGGTTTTTAGTTATAAAGAATCAGCCGACATGAGACTATTAGGATTATAAGCAACTAGACATGTATTTGCTTACAACTGGTGATAGGAGATACTAACAACTCCCAAAAGTTGCATCTTAACTGTTAATAGTCGTATTGTTTTTATTGGTTTATTTCCTCACTGCATAACATGATTTTTATTTTTTATTTTAAATGTTTAACAAAATTGAGTTTTCTTATTTTAAATCTGGTAAATAAATATTGCATTAGTTTAATTTTTAAGTGGGAAGTAGGTATATAGGCTTTGTTTTCAATTGGGTGCTAAAAGGTTTTCCCAAAAATGTTTCCTTTTTTTTGTATTAAATTTCTGTGACAAATGCATTAAGTATAGGATAGATCTGAAAATTCATGTAAAGGGTTAAATGAAATTTTTTGCCACTCAATTTCAGAAATGTTTTTAAATTGTGGAAAATGAGTTGTAATTCAATTGATCACTTGATTTAATAAAATTATTTCCTCAGAAAAAAAATGTATGAATTGTACAGTTTTAGTATATTGATAAAATTAATATTTTGTAACTACTGTAAGAAAAAACATTTTAAATTGTAATTTGTTTGCCCTATTATGGATAAAAAACAAATTCCTGAAATGAAAGATTTGCTGTTACATACCTTCTTTGTTGTTCAATATTATTTTAAGTTGATCACAAGCATAATTTCTGCTTAAAATAGTAGACTTTTGATTTTAAACCTTCTAATTCTAAGAAATTGAACATAAGCATTCTGTTATGCACTTCCTTTGAAGTCTACTCAAATTGGAATTTATGGTCCATCATGATCATTTAATTTTCTTTTATTTTGAGATTATTCCTTAAAACTTCAGGAACAATGTTATCAGTAAGTGGAGAAGGGACAATTACTTTGTCATTCGCTGACTTATTTCTAATTCAAAATTTTCAGCTATTTCATGAACCTGTGCTTCTGTATTTCATAGTGCTTTTTTTAAAGTTAATAATTGTAGATGGCACCTTGCATTTTTAATTAACTTATGAAATTCATCAAAAAGATTAATTTTATTGTTTCTTTATCTATTACATGAATCGTATTTAATCATTACCTTTTCTGCTCAATATATTTATTGTTTTGATCGCCCAAATTTTTAAAAGTACTGCTATCTTAATACCTTTGTTGTTGCAAAATTTATCAATGCACCTTGTAGTTAGTTACGTTCTCAATTTTTAGGCTCTACTTTCCAAAGATTTGTGTATAAATATGAAAATACGATTCCAATACCGGTAAAGGTTTTTTCTCTTCATAAAATGAATTTTGCATTTTCCAATTTGATTCAATAGAGCAGCCGATTCAATTGTAGAGGGATTAAGATAAAATTTAAGATATGTGTGCATTTAGTAAACTTCTGTTTAATCAGTCATTTTGTAAAAGGTTCAAATGCAACTAGATTTTCTGTAGAAATTACAAGAAATAATATGATCGCTAAAGTATCAAGTGAAACCTTTTCAATCTTGTCACTGGGATTTTTTAAAAATTATTTTTTGTGGTGTTCTTTTCTCAAATTCTACAAAGTGTACAAAAAAGAATATCAGGGTTTTAAAACCATTTAACATCTCTTAACATTGACTTAAAATAATGAATCATGAATAACACTTAGTTTTTTTCTAAAAGTGTTCAATCCCATAACCTTTAATCAGGCAGCGCGCACATGCAACCCATAGGAGAGTTTATTACATACTTTAATCAATATGTCAAGACAGCTAGTTAAAGTAGGGGCTTCTGTTACTTCAGAGTAGTGGAGTCGACAGCTACTTCAATCCTGTGCCTCAACTCAGATAGGTCAATAGGTACCGAAGGCTGCCCAAGATCTTTTACAAAAACTCCCAAAGGAAAAATGCTGCAAAAATTTTGATGCTGCAAAATTTTGATTATGAAGTTTGTGTGCAAGGCATAGTCTGTAGGCTTCAAGCCTGTAACAGCTGTTCAACAGTATGGATGCATATGTAAGAATTTACTTAAAATATGCCACAATGTCATCAATGGCATTGCTAGTTCACGGTTGGGCTTCCTAATAGAATTTTTAAGACACCAGAAACACTTGCACATTAAAATTTTCTTTAGAGATCCTGTACTTTTCCTTTTTACACAGACATCCAGTCATTGCAAATTGATCCTGTACTTTTCCTTTTTACACAGACATCCAGTCATTGCAAATTGATTATGGCATGTTGAATGTTATTTACTTGGAGGATCACGAGTAAACTTTCTACAGATTGCACTTTGAACTGTAACTACAGATTCACATTTAGTAAACTGCAAAACGCAGAAAGCCTTCTGTTCAAGAGTCACCTTCTTTGCTAGTGACACTGTCAAGCTGAAAGATACAGAATCAATATGCAGCCTTCTGTACAGCTAGTCATGATTATCTAGTAGAAAATCTGTAATTTGCATTGGATACTATGAATTCAGTTGTAAATAATTTTCTTTCTGTATAGCTCAATCGTTCACAAGTATAATATCTATTAAAATCAAATAGAAAATTTGTTTGTATGGTTTGGGTGTAAAATAACTTTTATTCTATTTTTAGAAAGTAAAACAATTAAATATTAAAGAAAGGTATTAACAGTTCTCTAATGTTAATATGAAAAGTCAATAATTGAAAGTTGTTCACGAAGTATGCAGGCAGATTTAAACAAATTAAAATCTAACTTGGGTTATTATTCAATAAAACTGTGATTGGCTAATTTTTTTATGACTAAATGTTTGGGATGACTGTTTATTTCACTGCAGATGCTACCTTTATATATAAATCTAAATACGTATTTGTTTATATATAAGCATTACTCATCTAGAAAGTTTAGAAAGCTCAGTTAACACAGGGTGGAGATGAATATCAGAAAGATCTTTCTTGTTGACCAAACTGAAAGACTTTTTGGAAGGAAAATGTATTGAGGGAGAAGTGATAAAGGAAATTATGACTACTTATGTCAATAAGATTGTGGCAGAGGAATATGATGTGGAAATACAAAACTCATTGGATGGTATGAAAAGAGCACAAATATTCATGATGACTGTAGAAAAGTAGTTTACAGTTTATGATAAAAAAAGTTTTGCTCAAAAATCTTTGTATATTATTTATTATTTTTTTATCAAACAAAAGATGTTACTATAACCATGACATCCTTGTATGTTGTATGACAATCATTGTATGTTTAAACAAAAGCCTGTTATTTTACCGTTACCTTGTTTTCTCTCAATTTCTTGTTTGTACAGGATTATGTATTTATGATCAAATCTGATTAAAAAAAAAAAAAAACTTGCGGTATATCCTTTTTTTAACCTATCAACAATTTACACAATTTAAATTCAGCTGTATGTTATTTCTTCACTTGTAATGACATTTCCATAGATGATGAATCTCTTCGAGATGAAAAATATTTTTTCGAAGTAAGCCTAATAAGAAGCAGAGTATTAAACTTACTTTAGTTTTAGTGAAAACAATGTTTTTAATTAATTGTTCAAGGTGTGTTTTAGCAATAACGGATTCAATGAATGAAAATAGAAATTTGAAAGTACATTCAATGAAAGTTTTCTTTTTCATTTTTTTAAATGGCTAATGGAGATTACATCCTTTCCAATTTTGACCAGACGCTTTTAACCAAATGTTTTAGTAGCCTAGTACTCATTTTGGCATTTCAATTTCAAGCTATTAAAAGTAAAGCAAATAGAATTTTTAACAACTATTATAGAAATTTTTATTATATGGTAACTGATTGTAGATATAAAGGGTTTCAGGTGACTAGAATTGAAGCAAATAATATTTGAAACAATTTTTATTATAAGAAAAAGATTTTACTGATAGTTTGTTCTTTTCTATTGCCTATTAACTTGTTATTATTTTAATCTAATCTTAAAAAAAATTTTATTTTAAACTGTATACTCCAAATCTTAATATTCTTACTACTGCATTTTGAAAGTCTCTGCAACAAAAATGCAGCGAAACATGCCATTAGGCTTTTTTTTTTGCTTTCTTGTTGTCATGTTTTGCTAGCACATAGTTTTTCATTGCATTATAATTTTTTTTCCCAAAGATTTCTAGCCTCTAGAATGTTTGCAAAGCTTAGAAAAGTTCATTGGTCTTTTATGCGTAGCCGTATTGTCATGTATTGTAATGTTGTGTTTTGTTGTACATCTGTGATTGTTAATAAATGACTGGTGGAAGGGATTATTTGTTAGTAGGGTATTTTAGAGCATGGCTCTTCTACCAGTTGCTATCATTGTGTTGGCATGGTAGCAATTGATACATTTCATCAACATGCACATTACTTTTTTACATTCTGGTCCGCCTAGAGATTGGAGAATACAGAGAGACAGAGAGACAGAGAGATATATGTATGAGTTAAAAGGCAACAGTTTAAATTTGACTTCTTCATTTGTAAGAATAAGCTCTTTTGACAAATTTTTGTATACACTTCATATCGGTGATAGTTATCAGGAAATTTCTTATCTGCATATATGCTCTGTCTGCATCCTCATGCTAATTCTGTCTTAATTATCCATCTTTTTTTTAATTTGCTACACAAACAACAAATTTTTTTATATATCTTGGTCACTTAATTACTATTACATTTAAAGTTAATGTTACTTTCCTTTTTAAATTGTTTCGCTACCATTCTTGTTGTAAAGTTTTGATATACTCATTAAACTTTGTCATGATTTGTATAATTTATGATTACCTCCTCTGAATATTCCCCACCTGGAGATTCAGTTGGTGTCTACTTAACTTCTGGTCTAGTTTGTTTTTTCTGCTGTAGTTTTACATGCTTTTACCTAGCATAGTCTATTCCTAATGATCAACATTTCAAGTTCTTGTTATGTTCAAGTTTATATTAACCATTTATCATTTCCTCTGCATGTAATAAAATGGTGGCTTCTTTTATCAGCAATATTTTTTTTTTGTTTGGCTTCATGGTTATCCTTCACCCATTTAGTAGTGCTTACAATCTGCTTTGCTTATAAACAACATTCCTGCGTTAACAAGGAATCATGAGACCTAAGGTCTCTGAATAATTATAGGATGCATAGCAAAAGATGAAGGAAAACCATTGATCCGTTTTAAATTAATAAATCTTGCAATATTGGTTTTCTTCAGTATTTAAGTTTCCCAATATTACATTATTCGATTATCACTGAAATATGTAAATATTTAACAATTTTGTGTTTGCTTTAAAAGTCTCATCGAATAATTATGTTTTTGTTACAATGTTAGTTAAACATTTTTTTTTTTTATTGATTTAGGAATTGAAGTGTGCTCTCAAAAGACAAAGGATGTCAGGAAGGAGCAGTCATCTGTTGTCCAAGAGACTGAGCTTGATTGTGATGATAGTACAAGCAGTGGTTGTGTTAAAAGAAGTTTAGTACTAGGTAAAGCTCATTTACTGCAAGAGGTGAGTAGTGATACAGATTCACCTTGGCGTTACACTGTTACTAAAATAGGCTCCCCTAAAGATCAAAATGAAACTAGTATTTTGCAAAGAACATCGTTACAATCCAACAGCCAAGTTATATTAAACCAGGTACAGACAACAGGTTTTAAAAGAAAAAGTACTGAAAATACAATATATCAAATGGCATTCCATAGATCTGATAAATTGCGTCGAATCTGCAAAGATCAAGATGCTATTGATCATAGAAATATATCATTAGAAGGAGAACTTAGGTTACAAAAAAGTTTATCAGAAGAATGTGAAGATCTTGGTGTAGATGAGCCTAGTACTAGTGATCTCTTTCCAGAGGCAGAACTGCTTCTTGATCCTTCTAGCAGAGATAGTAATCCTGAATTGCCAGCCGGTATGTTCAATCAAAGCATTGAATCTTCTTCAAACAGCTCAAGAAGTCCAGTTCTTGATGAGCATTCATCTGAAGACTCCAAAGACTGTCTTCAGGAAACAAGCAGTGATGACAGTTGTAAAGATGAAGAACTGGGCTCAACGTGGGGTGAAGAACCCACTTTATTAAGTTCTGAACAGATGTGCCCTCTTCATGAGGAAACTTCAAATCCTGTGATCACAACACCCTTCACGTACAGCAATAATAGAAACAGTTTTTCTCAAGATATGAACAGTTTTCGTTTAGCTTGCCGAAAAAGAAAGCGTGGATTTTCATATGACAAATCCTGGGAAAGGACATTAAAAGATTATCATCCTGTTAATGGCCTTAGTGATTCCGATTTGTCTGATAAAAGTACAAATAAAGTAAATCAAACAACACTTCCTTCTGACAGTTCACCATCTCCACCTGTTTCAACAGGAGGTGATACAGGAGGATCAGCACCAGAACATGACGGTTCAGTGGCTGAAACATCATGCATCCAGTCTCAACTTCCTGGCTATACTTTATCGTCCAGGAGGTCTTCACTTCGAGGACATATCAAGAAAGGTTGTCCGTGCTGTAACGGTTCACCGGAGAGACCAAAGAAAAAAAAGTATAAAGATCTCACTTTAAAGACTGAAAATATAATCGCTAACTTTTCATCTTCCTCTAGTAAAAAAACTAACAAAATTATAAAGAAAAGATAGTTCTTAGGATTAATTATTAGTTTTTAAGTATTTTTTGTATATAAACTTTTTTTAATTTTTATTAACTGGACTATTGTTAGAATTGGCATAGGAAGCCATTTTTTATAATCTATAAAAAAAAAATATATATATAAAAAAAAATATATAAAAAAAAAATATATAAAAAAAAAAATAAAAAAAAAAATAAAAAAAAAAAATATAAAAAAAAAATTGAAAAAATAAAAAAAATAAAAATATTGATAAAAAAAAAATAAATAAATAAAAAAAAATAAAAATATTGATAAAAATAAAAAATAAAAATTAATTCTTAGAATTAATTATTAGTTTTAAGTATTTTTTGTATCCATTCTTTAATTTATTAACTGAACAATTTGTAGAATTAATTATTAGTTTTAAGTATTTTATGTATCTATACTTTAATTTATTAACTGGACTATAATTAGAATTAATTATTAGTTATAGGTTTTTTGGTATTCCTCTAGTAAGAAAACTACTACTAACAAAAACATGAAGAAAAGGTAGTTGGTAGGCTACTTATGTTACATTTATTAACTGAACAATTCTTAGAATTAATTATTAGTTTTAAGTATTTTTTATATCCATACTTAATTTATTAACTATAATTAGAATTATTAGTTATAGGTTTTTTGATATTCCTCTAGTAAGAAAACTACTAACAAAATCATGAAGAAAAGGTAGTTGGTAGGCTACTTATGTTACATTTATTAACTGAACCATTCTTAGAATTAATTATTAGTTTTAAGTATTTTTTGTATCTAAACTTTGTTTAATTTATTAACTGGACTATTATTAGAATTGGCATAGGAAGCCATTTTTGATAAAAAATAAAAATAAAAATAAAAATAAAAAAATTAAAAATATAAAAAAAATATAAATATTGATAAAAAAAAATAAATAAAAAAAATAAAAATATTGATAAAAAAAAATAAAAAAAAATAATAAAAATATTGATAAAAAAAAAATTAATAAAAAAAAAAATAACTTGAAACTGTACCCTATGAAATTTATCTACAATAATTTTTACAATTATACCTAGTCAATTTTTACAATTATTACAATGACTTAAATTTTAGTTACAAATAAAATAAAAACAAACATGGACTATTATTAGAATTAATTATTAGTTATAGGTTTTTTGGTATTCCAAATTTTATACTTTGTTTATGGAAACATAAAACAAAATAAATAAGAGATAATTTGTTACTGAGGTTATTGAATATAGTTAATTTATATATATACAAATTATTTTATAAGTTTTATTTGTATCAAAATTTTGTACTTTTGTTTATCGAAACATATAAAATAATACAATTATAATTATCAATTATAATTATTAATTATAATTATTAATTATTATTAATTATTGTATTAATTATTATTTCCAATGTTGTAAATTTATAATTTATTTTTATTATTGTATACTGATATATATGTATTTAAATATTCTATTTTCAACTTTTATATTAATTGTTACTTGTAACTCTTTATAGATGTTGTAAGTACTGTATATATTTTCATGTAATACTGTGCAACATATGAAGGCTTTGTTATGCTGATCTGTTGCACAAAAAACAAAATAAATAAATAAATAAATAAATAATAAACACAATCAATATACATAAACACAATAAATAGATAAATAACTAGTATAAATAAACACAATCAACTTAATACATATGGATCCAGGTTATTGAATATAGTTAAATACTGGCAACTTGGTTTCCCATTTGTTTATGATGATATCATACAAGCAGTATAATATTAGTGTTCTGCCTTAATGTGACAATATAATATTTCAATATTAACTAAGATTATAATAAATCATGGAAATTGTGCCATATTTATGTCTGTACAAATAAAAATTCTTACAGGCCATTGTTGCAATGAACAGACCGTAAAAATAAAAAATTAATAAAATAAAAAATAAATAAATAAAAAATAAATAATAAATAAATAAAAAATAAATAATAAATAAATATAAAATTAATAAATAATAAAAAATAATAATAATAAAAATATTAAATAATAATAAATAATAAAATTAATTAATAAAAATAAAATTAATAAATAAAAGTAAAAATTTATATACATTTTTGGGTAAAGTTAACAAAAATAAAAGAACACAGCTCATATTTGCCAAAAGAAATTTGACTTTAATTAGAAAGAAAAAACAACTTTTTTTTTAACCTCTGTAGGAACAATTAAGCGTTACTTCAGAGGATGAGATGAATGATTTGTAGCGCGTTTGAAAATGCCATGCATGACCGGGATACAAACCCGGGACCTCTGGGAGTGAAAGGCAGAGACGCTACCACTCGCACCAGAGGCCGGCAATTAGAAAGAAAAAACTGAACTTATGATAAATCATAACCTTAAAAAATTAAAAGAAATTATGAAATAAACTTAATTTAATAAGAAATATCAGCTGAATCAACATATGAATGATATTAACACTCTTAGCGCCATGTGTATCAATCTGGTACATTTTTAGCAATGTCAAAATTGCCACGTGTATAATTTTTATGTACATGTAATTTCATTACATGTGCATCAAAATTAATGTGCAAATTTAATGTAATCAATTGTAATTGGAATCAGTTGTGCTGGCCATCCTAAACCAATATGTAATTCCTGAAAATATGCCCAGTCCAAGGCAGAGTCGTGAACTAGTAGAGACCAGGGTAAAAAGAGGAAGTTGTAGTGTATGCTATTAATCGCTGGTAACATGTCTCGGACAGAAAACATGCTTTGACAAATAGTAAACACGTTAAAACATTTGTCGTTCTTTTAAACATAAGTATATGTGGCTGAACTGTTTTTTGATATTCATAACGGTCAGAAAAAAAAAATTAAATAAATTTGTTATTTTGTTATTTTGACATTTTATGGTGTAAATAAATTTTTTATTTTGTATTTGTTCTTTTATCATTGTATGTTGTGTATATAATTTATACACATGGCTACTAGCTTCAAATTTTAATGAAATTTTACTTAATAGGGCCATGTGTATCAATTTGATATACACAAGAGTTTTGTCTAGGGCCTCTGTTATGAATTTGATACACGCCCCATTTTTGGTAAATATAAGTCAAAACTTGAAAATTTTATATTTCTCGCCCTTCATATAGAGGAAGTATCAAAAGAAATAAATAAAAAATGTCTGGCCTGCGGTGAAGTTTTACTGATTTAGGCGTGGCGCTAAGAGTGTTAAATGAGAAAATACACGAGTAAACATTTTTCAAATACACATTTTGAAATCAACAATTTAATTTAACAAAGCCTGAAAACAAGAGAACATAAACACCTTATTTACAATTAGATACTTATAAACATAACATCAATAAAAATAGTGTAACTGGAAATCTGTGGCATTATTTTATGTTTCATTTATTAACTGGACTATTATTAGAATTAATTATTAGTTATAGGTTTTTTGTATTCATATTTTATGTTTCATTTATTAACCGTTTAACAGGTAAATTATTATTTGAAATAATTTTTAAAATATTATATTAAATAGTGTTAATATAACTGTATTATTATTATTATGCTTTTACGGCCAACATGGGACCACTTAAGTCAATTTTAGTTGGATCTTTTCTGAGAAAAGCTTGTTATTTTACTCTATCGAGCTGCCCAGTATTTCTTCATCCGTTCAGATCTTGCTTTCTTTTCTTCATCCGTAAACACCCTCTTCGTTGTATTTTGTCGTTTGTCTGTCTTTTGTCTGTCTTTTGTTTAAATCTAATGCTTTTATCTTTTAGCTTTGTAATTTTTCCAGTTTTATTCTGTAGGTCAGTCAGGGAAATTCCCAATTCTTTCATATCTTCTCTAATTTCTTTGATCCATCCTACTTCTAGCTTTTGGAACCAGAGCTTTTCAATTATATTTCTTGACAGTCTTGTTTCCGGTGTCCTTATGAGATGACCGAAGAAAGAGATTCTTTTTTTCCGCATAGTATCAGTAACAGGCTCTATTTCTCGATACACCACCTCATTTGGCATAATCCACCATTGGCCTTCTTTTTGGTGTTTTTTATTGATACACGTTCTGACAATTCTCCTCTCTATTTTCAGAATTTTTTCAATTCGGTTTTTCTGAGTGATTTTGAAAAGTGTCTCGCTTCCGTAGGTGACTTCTGGCTGTACTACAGTTTTATAATGTTTAAGTTTTGTTTTAGCAGAAAGGCATTTTTTGTTATATGTTGCCAAGTTAATTTTTGGGATTTAATCATTTTATTTGTCCTGTTTTTCCATGTCACTTTTTCATTTAAATTATAAGTTATTATTTCCCCTAGATATTTAAATTGTTTTACTATTTTAATTTTCTGATTGTTTACCGTAATGTGCTCTATTACCAGAGGATCTATGGCCATTAGTTCAGTTTTTTCGAAAGAGATATGAAGCCCTATCTTTTGTGCTAGGTTTTGAAGGCTCATGATTTGTGTTTTGGCTTCTTGAATATTATTTGCTAAAAGAGCGAGGTCATCTGCAAATCCTAGGCAATTTAGTGTGATGGAGTTTTTCTTAGTACCCATTTTTATATTTTTGGGATTTATTTCGTACCATTTTCTCATGGCAAATTCGAGGGCGCAGTTAAAAAGGAGGAGGCCGTCTCCTTGCCTCAATCTAGTTTTTATGTAGAAGGGCTGAGAGAGTTCACCTCTGAATTTCACTCTGGACTGGGTATTGGTTAAAGTTAATTTTATCATGTTTACGAGTTTAGGGTGAAGGCCCAGGTTTCTCAGAATATTCAGCATGGATGGTCGGTGTATACAATCATAGGCCCTTTTAAAGTCGACGAAGGTGATTATTAGTTGTTTTTTCAGTCTTTTATATAAGTCCATCATAAGTCTCCGGGCAACCTCTCCATGGCCTAAATCCCCCTTGGTATTCCCCAAGTTCCAGTTCAAGTTGGTCTTTGCATCTGTTGTATATGATTCTCGACAGGATTTTATATGTGCAATCCAGGAGAGATATGCCTCTGTAGTTTTCCGGATTAGTTTTATCCCCTTTTTTATGTAATGGATGGATGAGGGCTGTGGTCCAGTGTTCTGGAAGTTTTTCTTCGTTCCATATTTTCACGAGGCACAGATGTAGGGAAGTTTTGACTGAATAAACTGATGAGTGTTTCCAGAGTTCTGCGAAAAGCTGGTCTTCTCCGCTTGCTTTGTAGTTTTTTATTTCATTTAACGCTGCGAGAACTTCTTGAATTGTTGGCGGGTTGATATTTACTGGTTAAGTTTTAACTGGAGTTTCAGTGTCAATCTCAAAAAGCTCTGGGGGGTCGTCACAGTTGAGGAGTCTATTGAAGGTTTCTGCCAAAATTTCAGCCTTTTCTTTATTGGTGTGGGCCATATTTCCTTTTTTTCCTCTCAGCATAAGGGTGGGTGGTTCATATCTTTGAAGAGCCTGGCCAAAAATTTTATAATAGTCTCGGAAATTAGTTTTCTTCAAACTTTCTTCTTTGCTGAATCAAGTTTTTTTTTGGGCTTGTCGTTTGGTTCCTCTTATAATTTTGAGTTGTTTTCGTTTGTTTGGTGAATTCATGGTTAGATTCTTCAGTTTTCTGGGTTTGGTTGTTGATCCAAGCCCGGTGTCTGTCTTTGACTGCTTTGTCACATTCTTCATTCCACCATTGGTGTTTTTTTCTTGGGTTTATAGGGGCTAGTTCTTCAGCTATTTCTTTCAGTTGGGATGTCAGTTCTTTTAAATTATTAGTTAATTTGGTTTTTTTGTTTCTTCAAAGATGGCATTGTTTATTAATTTATGTGGATCATAAGCTCTTTTGTTTTTGGGTTGGGATTTTTTATTTTTATGCGGGGTGAATTTTATTTTATTTTAACTTTAAGTAATGGTCCGATCCAGTATCTGTTCCTCTCAAGACTTTTTCATTATAAATCTCCTTGTGATAATTCCGGTCCATGCAAACATGATCCAGTTGCCATTCTCCTTTTTTCCAATCTGGGTGTTTCCAAGTCTTCAATTTGTTTGGTTTTCTCATAAAATAGGTGGATTTGAGATCATATTATGGTTTCTGCAAAATTCGACAAGTCTTTGGCCGTTCTTGTTAGTTTTCTTTTGGGCAGGCCATTTTCTGATAATATCACAATATCTTCGTTCTTTACCAAGTTGGGCATTAAAGTCCCCTATTAAAATCTTCGTGTGGGTCTTATTTATGTTGTTTGCAGTTTGGTCAAGAAGTTCCCAGAATTTGTCCATCTCTTCTCTATCTTTTTTAAGATTGTTTTTGTCATTGGTGGGAGCATGGACATTTATTATGGTGTAGAATTTATTGGCTGATTTTAGGGTTAAGGTTGAAATCCTGGGGGAGTAAGACTTAAATTCTAAGACTGAGTCAATTATTTCAAGATTGATTGCAAATCCTGTTCCGAACTGTGGGCAATTCTTCATCACATGTTTCCCGGGGGTTTCTTTGTAAATTCTGTAACCCTGAGATTCAAACGGCTCTCGATCGGTGTTTCTCATTTCTTGAAGTCCTGCGATTAGGATATTTTGTTTGTCCATTATGTCTGTTAGAGTTTTTAGTTTGCCGGGTTGAGTTAGAGAATTAATGTTGTGAGTGGCAATGTAGTTTATTTGCTTGTGTTTTATCCTCAATTTTAAAGTTGTTTTTGGGTGTTTCCAAACGCTCCGATTCATTGTTATCTTTTAAGCAGCTGCCCACCGGATCCGAGTGCAGCCTTCTCTGGTATTTACCAGACGGTGGATTTTTTCTTAAAAGACCTTCCATATTTGACTTTCAAAGGCAAGTCAGCCTTGGGTGGGAATAAATTCCCGAGTTACAACTCTGGATGTGATCCAGAGAGGTGATTCAGATTTAGTTCACCAGTAGAAATCTCCACATTTCTAACTGGTTATCCAGACGAACCAACGTGGAGGCGCAAACCGATTTTTTTAATTGAGATTTTAAGTATGGAGAAAGTTTAAATCTGTTCCGGAATCATTTCGTCCAATATAACTGTATATAGAATAACTATAATTTTCAAAATTTTACCATTTTCAGTTCTAATGTTATCAAATGTGGGACCTATACTTCCCGGAGCCCACCGCACTGGAGTTCCCAGGCAATAAAAAAATAATATTTATCAGTCACAAAAGTAGTTTAATATTTTTGATCTTTTACAGAAATTATATAACTTATTGCTACAAAGTTATTATACAGGGTCATTCACAGGAACCGGATGTTTTTGAAGTTGGTTGTACTTGGGGGTTCGTGGTGGGAGGGGCACGTGGCTGGTGTCTGACGTTTCCTTTGTTCATAGCATTTGCATTTTAGTTTTAGTCGTTAAGATGGAGCCGTGAACGCTAGACCAGCGCCTGTACGCGTACGACAGTTTTGTGTGAAATGACGAATCCGTAACTGCTGTTCAGCGAGATTTCTGCCGTCAGTTTAATATCCATCGTAATGAAAGTGTCCCTTCTCGTAACACAATATTGCGACTGGTAAACAACCTTCGAACAAGCGGTTCAATGTTGAAGAAAAAACCACCGCGTCAACATTGAACCCCTTGTTCGAAGGTTGTTTACCAGTCGCAATATTGTGTTACGAGAAGGGACACTTTAATTACGATGGATATTAAACTGACGGCAGAAATCTCGCTGAACAGCAGTTACGGATTCGTCATTTCACACAAAACTGTCGTACGCGTACAGGCGTTGGTCTAGTGTTCACGGCTCCATCTCGAACGACTAAAATGCAAATGCTATGAACAAAGGAAACGTCAGACACCAGCCACGTGCCCCTCCCACCACGAACCCCCGAGTACAACCAACTTCAAAAACATCCGGTTCTTGTGAATGACCCTGTATAATAACTTTGTAGCAATAAGTTATATAATTTTTGTAAAAGATCAAAAATATTAAACTACTTTTTTGACTGATAAATATTATTTTTTTATTGCCTGGGAACTCCAGTGCAGTGGGCTCCGAGAAGTATAGGTCCCACATTTGATAACATTAGAACTGAAAATTGTAAAATTTTGAAAATTATAAAGTTATTCTACATACAGTTATATTAACACTATTTAATATAATATTTTTAAATTTATTTCAAATAATAATTTATCTGTTAAAGGGTTAGTTAATAAATCAAACATAAAATTTGGATACAAAAAACCTATAACTAATAATTAATTCTAATAATCGTCCAGATAATAAATGAAACATAGAATAATGCCACAGATTTCCAGTTATACTATTTTTATTAATGTTATGTTTATAAGTATCTAATTGTAAATAAGGTGTTTATGTTCTCTTGTTTTCAGGCTTTGTTAAATTAAATTGATGATTTCAAAATTTGTATTTGAAAAATGTTTATTCATGTATTTTCTCACTTAACACTTAGCGTTAAATGCTAAATCTTAGCGCCTAAATCAGTAAAACTTCACCGCAGCCCAGACATTTTTTATTTATTTATTTTGATACTTACTCTATATGAAGGGTGAGAAATATAAAATTTTCAAGTTTTGACTTTTATTTACCAAAAATGGGGTGTGTCAAATTTATAACAGAGGCCCTAGACAAAACTCTTGTGTATATCAAATTGATACACGTGGCCCTATTAAGTAAAATTTCATTAAAATTTGAATCTAGGAGCCATGTGTATACATTATATACACACCATAAAATGATAAAAGAACAAATAAAAAATAAAAAATTTATTTATACCATAAAATGTCAAAATAACAAAATAACAAATTTATTTACATTTTTTTTTTCTGACCGTTATGAATATCAAAAAACAGTTCAGCCATATATACTTATGTTTACAAAAACGACAAAATGTTTTAACGTGTTTACTCTTTGTCAAAGCATGTTTTCTGTCCGAGACGTATTGCCAGCGATTCATAGCATACATTACACCTACCTCTTTTTGCCCTGGTCTCTACTAGTTTATGACTGCCTTGGACTGGGGATATTTTCAGGAATTCCGTATTTACCATGGCCAGCACAATTGATTCCAATTACAATTGATTACATTAAATTTGTACATTAATTTTGATGGACATGTAATGAAATTACATGTGCATCAAAATTATACACGTGACAATTTTGACATTGCTAAAAATGTATCAGATTGATACACATGGCGCTAAGAGTGTTAATATGTTGATTCAGCTGATATTTCTTATATAGAATTAAGTTATGTTTATTTCATAATTTCTTTTAATTTTTTAAGGTTATGATTTATCATAAGTTCAGTTTTTTCTTTCTAATTGCCGGCCTCTGGCGCGAGTGGTAGCGTTTCGCCCAGAGATCCCGGTCAGGCATGGCATTTTCATCTCATCCTCTGAAGTAATGCTTAATTGTGTTTTCTGAGGTTAAAAAAAAAAAATAGTCCAATTTCTTTTGGCAAATACGAGCTGTGTGTTCTTTTATTTTTGTTAACTTTACCCAACAATGTATATAAATTTTTACTTTTATTTATTAATTTTATTTTTATTAATTAATTTTATTATTTATTATTATTTAATATTTTTATTATTATTATTTTTTATTATTTATTAATTTTATATTTATTTTTTATTTATTTTTTATTTATTTATTTTTTATTTTATTAATTTTTTATTTTTACGGTCTGTTCATTGCAACAATGGCCTGTAAGAATTTTTATTTGTACAGACATAAATATGGCACAATTTCCATGATTTATTATAATCTTAGTTAATATTGAAATATTATATTGTCACATTAAGGCAGAACACTAATATTATACTGCTTGTATGATATCATCATAAACAAATGGGAAACCAAGTTGCCAGTATTTAACTATATTCAATAACCTGGATCCATATGTATTAAGTTGATTGTGTTTATTTATACTAGTTATTTATCTATTTATTGTGTTTATGTATATTGATTGTGTTTATTATTTATTTATTTATTTATTTATTTTGTTTTTTGTGCAACAGATCAGCATAACAAAGCCTTCATATGTTGCACAGTATTACATGAAAATATATACAGTACTTACAACATCTATAAAGAGTTACAAGTAACAATTAATATAAAAGTTGAAAATAGAATATTTAAATACATATATATCAGTATACAATAATAAAAATAAATTATAAATTTACAACATTGGAAATAATAATTAATACAATAATTAATAATAATTAATAATTATAATTATAATTGATAATTATAATTGTATTATTTTATATGTTTCGATAAACAAAAGTACAAAATTTTGATACAAATAAAACTTATAAAATAATTTGTATATATATAAATTAACTATATTCAATAACCTCAGTAACAAATTATCTCTTATTTATTTTGTTTTATGTTTCCATAAACAAAGTATAAAATTTGGAATACCAAAAAACCTATAACTAATAATTAATTCTAATAATAGTCCATGTTTGTTTTTATTTTATTTGTAACTAAAATTTAAGTCATTGTAATAATTGTAAAAATTGACTAGGTATAATTGTAAAAATTATTGTAGATAAATTTCATAGGGTACAGTTTCAAGTTATTTTTTTTTTTATTAATTTTTTTTTTATCAATATTTTTATTATTTTTTTTTATTTTTTTTTATCAATATTTTTATTTTTTTTATTTATTTTTTTTTATCAATATTTATATTTTTTTTATATTTTTAATTTTTTTATTTTTATTTTTATTTTTTATCAAAAATGGCTTCCTATGCCAATTCTAATAATAGTCCAGTTAATAAATTAAACAAAGTTTAGATACAAAAAATACTTAAAACTAATAATTAATTCTAAGAATGGTTCAGTTAATAAATGTAACATAAGTAGCCTACCAACTACCTTTTCTTCATGATTTTGTTAGTAGTTTTCTTACTAGAGGAATATCAAAAAACCTATAACTAATAATTCTAATTATAGTTAATAAATTAAGTATGGATATAAAAAATACTTAAAACTAATAATTAATTCTAAGAATTGTTCAGTTAATAAATGTAACATAAGTAGCCTACCAACTACCTTTTCTTCATGTTTTTGTTAGTAGTAGTTTTCTTACTAGAGGAATACCAAAAAACCTATAACTAATAATTAATTCTAATTATAGTCCAGTTAATAAATTAAAGTATAGATACATAAAATACTTAAAACTAATAATTAATTCTACAAATTGTTCAGTTAATAAATTAAAGAATGGATACAAAAAATACTTAAAACTAATAATTAATTCTAAGAATTAATTTTTATTTTTTATTTTTATCAATATTTTTATTTATTTTTATTTATTTATATTTAAAAAAAAAAAAAAAAAAACGTTTTTTTTTTTTATTTTATTTGTAGCTAAAATGTAAGTCATTGTAAAAATTTACTAGGTATAGTTGTAAAAATTGTTAATGTAGATAATTAAATTTCATAGGATATAGTTTCATGTATTTGTAATTACAGTTTCTAGTTATTGGTTTTTTCTTTTTTACTGCTTCCTATTCATCAAAAATGGCTTCCTATGCCAAATACAAATAAATAATAATTCCTATAAAATAAATAATAACCTATAAATAATTAATTCTAATAATAGTCCACGTTTGTTTTTATTTTATTTGTAATTAAAATTTAAGTGATAATAATTGTAAAAAATTACTAGTTATAATTGTAAAAATTGTTAATGTAGATAATTAAATTTCATAGGATATAGTTTAAAGTTATTTGTAATTACAGTTTCAAGTTATTGGTTTTTTCTTTTTTACTGCTTCCTATCCATCATTTGTGTTGTTTACCCTCCTCTCCTATTTGCAAGGGTGTGATCTACCATAGGGTGGATAATTTCTCTTTTGTTTCAGTACTTATTTTGTACTTTGTTTTCAGTGCAAATTATGTTTATGTATATAAATTTTTATTTTTATATTCTGCAATATTTTTACGGTCTGTTCATTCCAACAATGGCCTGTAAGAATTTTTATTGGTACTGACATAAATATGGCACAATTTCCATGATTTATTATAATCTTAGTTAATATTGAAATATATTGTCACATTAAGGCAGAACACTAATATTATACTGCTTGTATGATATAAACTGGCATGTCTATGTTTAATTTTATTTGGCATTTCAAAAAGTGATGAAGTAGGAACAGTAATCTTAAAATCACAATTTATTGAAGAAGAAAGATATAAGGAATGAAACATTTCTAGGATTATGTGAATTGCCAAATAGAAATGATAGATATCTTGCCAAAGAAAGCTTAAAGAAATTGTGAAACTGTAATACAGTAGTGGTATGTGGCCAGAAGACTTTCTTAAAATTATCATGATTTCAATATCCAAACATCATGGTAGTTAAGTATAAAGATTGCTTTCACAGCAGCAAAAATTCTTCTGTGAATTTAGAGATAAAAGGAGACAAGGAATGCAAATGGATCTATAAGATCTATTGGTGAGAGGTATATGCTAGGAGTTATCAAAACTTTTTGAGACTCGCTCTGTTGACAAGAAACTACTTTATTTATCTATATGTACAAACTATCTTCAAAGTAGTCCCTTGTATACAGCATTCTTGCCATTTGTGGAATGTGTCGTGGAAGTCCACTTCTCAAGCGTGGCAATTATCGTCTGCGATTTATGCTGGATCTCCACAATGGTGTCGAAACAGTGCCCTTTTAAAGGGCACTGTTTTGACAAAAAAATCTGAAACCCTTAAAAAATTCAAATACCTAATCTGCAATATTTGCAATTCCCAAAAAAATGTTTAGATGTGATGACATTAGGGATCTCCTAATCGTTTTTCAAGTCACATGTTTCTGCACCACTGTCAGCAGATTAATTACAGTTTTGAGGCTCCTCCCCGGTGTACTAAGCCATAGCTTAATTGAGAAAGTAAAAATGCTTGGTATAATATTTAAAAACATACGTGTGATGTAAGCATCTTATAGAATAAAATTTATGTTCAAAGCTATTCATATTTGTTATTTGTTGCATTAATTGATTATCTACAATAATTCACAGGTACTTAATACTCCATCTGTTTAATTAATTACATCACACATACAGAAACCACAATCCATGGAATTTAAGTGATGAAATTTAATCTCTTACAAAGTTCAATCATACTTAAGTTTGAATTCCATAACTAGTCTTTTTAAAAGTATTTTTGAAAGTCTTCAAATGATAACCATCTAAAATCATTATAGAGAAAATCTGCCTCAAATTAATTATGTTCAACCATACAGCAACAATTTGCGTTTATTTGGTCGTCTGAAACATAAGGCCTTTATCAACTATGAAAAAGACCGATTGCCCTTTAAATTCACTATTGAACAAACCATTACTTATACCAGAAACAAAATTAAGCCCTACACATTTATGGAACTCTTTTTGTCTTAACTATACCCAATTTATTCAAACATTGTCTTACAAACCTGACTTTGTATTGTATTATTGAAATAACAGGAAAATCAATGATGAACAACCTTAATACTCTATCCATTCAAATCGTCTAATAATTTTATATTTGACTGTGTAATACATCTTTTACAGACTTTTCAAAAAGAGAGCTGCTATCTTGTCATTATTACTCACAGGTGCATTTATGCAGGAGAAAAACCTTAAAATGCTTTGCTCAGTACTCGGGTCTTTTCTAAATTTTTAGAGTAACGTATTTTCTAAATAAAACTACTTTACACACCTGAACTATTTACTCAAAACATTATTAAAGCAATTCATTACTCTAAATTGAATAATTTTCTCAATGACTAGATACTGGTGATAGTAGAGTAACAGTTTCACAATTCTCAATGGATCTAGGTCCCCTTTCTTTAAAATCTTTATTACTACAGCTTGTTTGAGTATTTCAGGAAAAATTCCTGTTCTAAAAGATAAATTGCACAGAAAAGACAGTTTATTGGAAACTTTGTTTTCAGTTGTGATTAATATTTAAAACTCAATTCATCTGAACAATCAATTTTTCTGTTCTTTAGCCTCTGCTTTATCTGTATTGGTCTTGTAGACTGTCATTTATTACCAACACATTAATATTAGATTTACCATATATTTATTATTACCATAATGAATCCCCAATTAACTCAAACTGGTTTCTACGGGTGTTTTGTATTCGTAACATTTGTTAGAAATAAGTAATAATAATAAAAATTGTCTTTAGCATAATTTAGGTTACAATTTAATCTGTTCTTATACTTATTATTGTTAAGTTTTAATTTTACATTGTACAGTTTTCTACTAACCTTTTTTAAATAATTAATTTCTCTTTATAATCTTACTTTACAATATACCAGGTGATCATTTGAAAAGTTACCACAATTATTAATAGACAGCTATCAGTCCCATCGTATTTTTGTTTGCAGGCATGTACACTATTCTTTGGGGGGAACCTTTTTAAAAATATTTTCAAAAGGTGTATCCTCCGCTATACTTACGCCAACTCAAAAGTCTTAAATGGCAATGGTAACATTTAATTATATTAATTGACAACCCAAAAGAAATAATGAATTCTGGTGAAAAGAAAATTAAAATCCGCCCACCCCATCGCTGAGTAGGTGCAAAAGACCATTTGGGGTAGTACTTTTTTAATTTCAGTCCAACATAAATTATTATAAAATTACATCATATTACTTCTTAAACCATTTTAAATAATCATATGTGGATTAAAACTGTGAAAATCATTTTTTTAAATTAACAACAAAGTTTCACTCTTAAATCTTTTCTAAATTTTCAAGGGTTGAAAACTTATTATTTTTTTTAAATAAACTGTTATAGCTTGTGACATCTCATTGGAAGGCCCTTTGAATGACAAGTAACTTGGAGCAAATAAAATAAAAATTGGTTCACTGGTATTGAAGTTATGATTATAACAGTATTATTTTTAAGTTATGTTGGGAACAGTGTTACTGACCCAAAGCATTAGGTCTGAAATCGTCCGTTCTTGTTAAAAATATGGGTTTTAGATGTCTCTAGCACTGAAAAAATGCACCAGTAAATACAGCATTATAACATCAGTTATAAATACAAAAAAACAATAAGGTTTTTAGCATTTAGAAAGAAGGTGAATTTGTCAGAAAAACAAATATTTTTTGTAAACATTGAATTGGCATTCATCTCTTCACACATTTCAATCCTTCTATCAGCATCATCCTCATTCAGTTCTTGATTAAGTTTAATTTTATACGGAAAAATTTATTAAATTTTAATGTAGTGAAAACAGAACCATAAGAAACCCCAGTTTCACGGGATATTTCACGAACTGAGCTCTGAGAATTTGCTACTACATTTCCCAAGATTTCAACCAAAGTTAATTTGTTTAAAATCTTTTTGCCCTGCATGTTTTCTTATTTATGACAGATCCTGTTCCTTGGAATTTTTTTACAAGTTTTACAGTGTAAGAGTGTGAAACATTTTTATTTGGATGCTATTCATTAAATGCTTGGGAAGTTCTTTTAGCACATTTATTTTGCTCTCTGAATGTAAAAATTAGTTCAGTCCCTTCTTCCAGATTGTAAGTCATTTTAGCGAGACAGTTATACTAAAGATAAAAAATTAAAGGCCAAATGTTAGAAAAATAACACAAACCAAATGCCAATTTTAACTAAAAAACAATTTAAATCAAACATGATGATGAAATAGAAACAATAAATAATTTTTGCCACTAATTACATACAATATGAAAGAAAACAATTTGCAAAAATTTACCATAGGAACTAAAATCTCAATAATTGGCAGAAAATTATAACCTGTTATAACAAGGTAATCAATTTTTGAACTTGTTGCCAGCAAAGAAGTAGGTACCTTATTATCGGTTTTTTGTATGTTTAACTGATGTTATAATGCTCTGTTTACTGGTATGTATTTTCAATGCTGGAGAAACCTAAAACCTGTATTCTTAACAAGAACGGATGATTTCAGACCTAATGCTTTGGGTCAGTAACACTGTATCATAATATAACCAAAAAAACCCACATTTTTAATCATAATTTCAATACGAGTGAATCAATTTTTATTTGTATCAAATTATTTGTCATTCAAAGGGCCTTCCAGTGATGTGTCACAAGCTACATCGTCTCATTTTAAAGTTTTCAACCCTTGAAAATTTAAGGGTGAAATTTTGTTGGTAATTTAAAAAATAATTTTCACAAATTTAATCCACAAATTATGATTATCTCTAATGGTTTAAGAAGTAATATCACATAATTTTATTGTTATTTTTGTTGGACTAAAATTTAAAAAAAAAGTACTACCCAAGTGGTGTTTTGCATCTACCAAGTGAAGGAGGGGCAGATTTTTATTTTCTTTATACCAAAATAATTTTTTTTCAGGTTGTCAATTGATGTAATTAAATGTTACCATTGCCAATTAAGATTTTTGAGTTGGGGTAGGTGTAATGGAGAGGGTGGATTTCACCCCTTTGAAAATTGTTAAAATCACCTGGTCTTTTCAACTTAATATATTTACTTTTATTTTTAATTAATTTGTTATAATTTTGTGTATGATTGTTTAGCCTGATAATAGAATATTAAAGGCTTCATTAATATCTGTTAAAAATTATTATTCTGTTACAAATTAAAGTTAAAATATTCTTGCTAAGTTTTCAACTTGCAGTTTAGTTTTTAAGCTAATAAAATTTATTTTATCTAGAGAAAGCAATATTTAAAAAATTATTTGCTTTAATATAAATATGATAAATAGGTTCCTAAATGACAGACAGGTAAATGAATTAATATAAGATTAAAAAACCCAGCTTGATATCATTAAATTATATTCATCTTTGTATTTAAAAATAATAAATTTTGAATAATTATGATATCTGTATCGTGCTAGAAAATTAAATTTAAACAAGTTGACACAACTATCAGTCACTGAATCGCTTATAGATAATAAATCAAGACTAAAAGTAGTGTTTGTCTACAAGTACCTTATCTACAAATGCCATGACTACCTGGCCTTGAACCCTGTTTACATCATGCCTAAACATTATAAGCATCTATTTTATAAAAATAATAAATTCATATCTCGATATAATTTATTCCAAATAATGCTATAATTTTCAATATTTTCTCATACTGTAAATGTAACCAATTACAAAACATGTAAACATTTTTTTCAACAAAGAACACTAATTCATATTTATCACTTGCAAAAATTATTTTGGATGACATTTGATGCAATCTTATTTACATAGATCTACCTTCTCTGATTGCCAAATATTTGTGTCTCTTGTTATTTTATACTTCTTGCTGCTGAATGCACTACTCTCCTTCCAAGACTTACAGATCCATCAAAATATATTTATATATGTATATATATAGGTTTATTGATCAGAAAATTCATGTGAGAAGTAGAAAAATCCTGTTTTACTTGTCTTTTCCAGATCATTCTTAATGCTTCTTTTAAGAAATTTAACTAACAATGCCAGATGTTTTCTAGGACCTTGTTTTTTTTTAAAGTGATGTGCCTGTATCATCTATTTCCCAATTTCACAACCCAATGTTTCACCAATCAATAGCACCATCTCCTCTAGATCCTTCATAGGAAAAGCAGTAACACCATATATTTCCAAACTTAGCATGTGAATACTGGTCTGCTTCAAAAAGCCTGGCCTCCACATTTAAATTTTTAATCTTTAATGTTTTTATTTCAACATTTAATGTTTAAATACGTTTTAACTGAATGTAACTCCGATACAGCATTTCAGAACTTTAACTTAATTAACAAATATTATGTTATATAGATAGTAGCGTAACTACAGCACTTCAAATTCATCTTATCTCAGCTGCTCAACTCCAAATCAAATACATTGTGAACTGTTTTTTTAAATATACACAGCAGCTGTTGACAGAATAATACTAGTAGCATTATGTTCAAGCCAGGCCCCCGGATGTTTAGCATTCTTTAAATTAACAGGGTTACACTTAGCGGATTGTGTAGTTTCTTGGGGGATACAATGTATAGATGGAGATGGGAATACATTTGAGCGAGGGCAAACAAAATTGGTGTTGGACCTGGCATTCGTGAATGAGGAGCATGCAGGCTTATACCAAGGGTGGCAGATACTGAATGAATAACGCTTGTCAGATCATCGGATCATTATGTTTGAATTCAGCAGCGGAGTGAATAGAAAACACCACAAGAGGGAGGTGATATAATCCTTTGGGGGCTGGTTGCGTAAAATTTGCAGAGGCAATCTCGCAGCTACTACTGGATGGGGTTATGCCAGAGGAGTTTATTAAGATGGTTAGAGATGAATGCGACAGATGTAGGGTGGTGGTATCTCGTCCTGAGAAGAAATATACTTACTGGTGGTCGGCTGACCTGGCGATCCTCCAGCAGTGCCATGGGCGGCTCACAGGCAGTGTAAGAGGAGTTGATGAGGCCAGAATTGAGGCCTGAAGGGACTTTACAGAGGTCAGAAATACATACCAGGCAAAAATAAAAGAAGAGCTTGGAAGGAACTTGAGGTAGCAGTCGAAAGCGACCCTTGGAGGAAGGGCTATAAGGTGGTAACAGAGCGTTTTGGCTGCAGGTTACTAGTTTCCCTGAGGAGAAGGTGAGGGAATGTGTGGTGGGATTATTTCCAGTCTCACCAGCCTCTGTATGGAAGAGGTAGAAGTGGAGGTGATAGAACCCTTCAAGATGGAAGAACTGGTAAAATGATATTACATAACAGTCCTGGACCAGATGAGGTACTGGTAGAAGTTGTAAAGATAATGTTGGAGAAAGTACCAATTAAAGCAATAAATATGAACGCCATCTTAATAGGGGGTAGTATCCCTCCCTACTGGAAGAGGCTGATTTTGCTACAAAAACTGAATGCTCCTGATATAGAGCGTTAGAGACTGGTTTGCTTATCGAACAATTTTTGTAAGCTTCTGAAGAGAATGTTCGTGGGCCGCATCCTAGAGGACATCAGGGCCACAAGCAGTTTTCATGGGCACCAATTTGGCTTTAGAGAGAAAAGGTCAATGGTGGATGCAGTGGGTATGTTAATTGAGAGGGCCGATCGGGCAGCGGCTGGCACCTGGTGGGGCAGAAGGATTCCGGTGCTGATCACGCACGAAGTTAAAACGGATTCAATTCCCTCTGATGGGAGGCAATCTTTGGGGTAGTTAGAGATGGGTGATTCGAGGGTTGTTGAGAAGACTTATCATGAGCAATTTTGAGGATAGGTTCTTAACCTTTACTATAGGAGATAGGAGAGTGCATTTTGAGGTGATGTGTGGTGTTCTGCAGGGGTCCGTGCTGGATCCCATCGTGTGGAAAATCATATACAATGGGGTGCTCGGTGTGGATCTTCCTGAGGGGTTCACTATGGCTGCTTTTACGGATGACCTCGTGACGTTTGTTACAGCAAGATCAGAGGATGAAGTGTCCGAGATAGCGAGGATTGCCATTGGGAAGGTGCAAGAATGAAGGGTGAAGAAGGGGCCTAGATGTGCCCAGAAAAGAAAGGGGCAGTGGCACTGACGGGGAGGAGGAGACTCTCCCTAATTGATCTTCGGGTGGGAAATCATCAAGTGGAAATCCAGGGGGCTATTAAATACTTAGGAGTATGGATTGACACTCGGAGATAATTTACGAGGCACATGAGAGAGGTGTGTTTGAGAGCAGAAAAGACAGTTAAGGCCCCAGGTATGCTATTGGGGAGTGAGATGGACCCAAAAATTTCTAAATGTAGATTGTATGCCCACGTGTTGGAATCGATTCTATTGTATGGAATACTGGCGTGGCACAGGGCATTGGGACAGAATTGCTGCTTACTGGAGGGTATGCAGCGCCACATAGCTTTGCTTGTGGCCGCTGCATATAGTTCAGTGTCAGCAGATGCGGTGATTGTTGTGGCTGGGCTAGTATCGCTGAAGCAATTCATAGAAGGGGGTAGTACGATGTGGATCGGCACAGTTCGTGAGGTATTGATGGAGGAGTGATCCAGATAGGATGCTTCCCGCAAAGGTGATGGACCCACTGGCTCATCTCAAGTGTTGCACCATGGTACGGGAGGGGATTTGGTAAGTTAATTTATTGGCTTGTCCAGTTTCTGACCGGCCACAGGGCATTTTGGGCATATCTATATAAGAGAAGACAGGCTGAAGATGAGGGGTGCCCATACTGTGGAGAGGTGGACACCCCGGCTCATGTAATTTTTGAAAAATGGAGCTAATATGGCACTTTGTAAAGAACTCTATTAATTGACTTCTTTGATAGCTTGAGAAATTACATAGTTGAGAAATTATCTTAGTAGTCTTTTCCCTGGTTGAATAAGCCATAAACCAGCCACAGATGTTGCAGCTAATCTAACACTAATTCTTAACAACATGGGTGTACGTTTTCTCATATAAATACATGTACTATTTGTTCATTTAGTAAAGTGTTTGCTGCATCCACAGTAAATCTGCCCTTTTGAAGAACAAATTATTTTGATAGGTTAAATGACTTTTTGCTTGAAACAGCTTATTTTACAAGAGGGGACCGACTTATAGAGCTTTACACAAAGTATAATTTAGTAATTGCCAACACCCAATTTAAAAATCATAATAGAAGAATATACACTTGGAAGCCAGGCGATACTGCAAGGTATCAGATAGATTATATCATGGTTAAGCAAAGATTTAGAAATCAACTCGTTGACTGCAAAACTTATCCTGGAGCAGACATTGATAGCGACCATAATTTGGAGATAATGAAATGTAGATTGGGGTTTAAAAACCTGAAGATGTCAGATGAATCAGTGGAATTTAGAGAAGCTTGATGAAGAGGAGGTAAAGAAGATTATTGAGGATGACATCGCAAAAGGTCTGAGTAAAAAAGATAAGGTAGAAAATGTAGAAGAAGAATGGGAGAATTTTAAAAAGGAAATTCTTAAATCAGCAGAAGCGAACTTAGGCGGAACAAAGAGAACTGGTAGGAAACCTTGGGTTTCAGATGATATATTGCAGCTGATGGATGAACGTAGAAAATATAAGAATGCTAGTGATGAAGAAAGTAAAAGGAACTATCGACAATTAAGAAATACTATAAACAGGAAGTGCAAACTAGCGAAAGAAAAGTGGAAAGAGAAATGAACATTGGTAAAATAGACGGAGCATACAGGAAAGTTAAGGAAAATTTTGGGGTACATAAATTAAAATCTAATAATGTGTTAAACAAAGATTGGACACCGATTTGTAATACGAAAGGTAAAGTCGATAGGTGGGTGGAATATATTGAAGAGTTATACGGAGGAAATGAATTAGAAAATGGTGTTATAGAGGATGAAATGGGAGAAAAAATACTGAGATCTGAATTTAAGAGAGAATTAAAAGATTTGAATGGCAGAAAGGCTCCTAGAATAGACGGAATACCTGTAGAATTACTGTGCAGTGCAGGTGATGAAGTGATTGATAGATTATACAAACTGGTGTGTGATATTTATGAAAAAGGGGAAGTTCTGTCAGACTTCAAAAAAAGTGTTATAGTCATGATACCAAAGAAACCAGGTGCAGATAAATGTGAAGAATGCAGAACAATTAGTTTAACTAGTCATGCATCAAAAATCCTAACTAGAATTCTATACAGAAGAATTGAGAGGAGAGTGGAAGAAGTGTTAGGATAAGAACAATTTGGTTTCAGGAAAAGTATAGGGACAAGGAAAGCAATTTTAGGCCTCAGATTAATAGTAGAAGGAAGATTAAAGAAAAACAAATCAACATACTTGGCGTTTATACACCTAGAAAAAAAATTTGATAACGTAGACTGGAATAAAATGTCCAGCATTTAAAAAAAATTTGGGTTCAAATACAGAGATAGAAGAAAAATTGCTAACATGTACAGGAACCAAACAGCAACAGTAATAATTGAAGAACATAAGAAAAGGAGTCCGGCAAGGTTGCTCCCTATCCTCATTACTTTTTAATCTTTAAATCGAACTAGCAGTTAATGATGTTAAAGAACAATTTAGATTCGGAGTAACAGTACAAGGTGAAAAGATAATGATGCTACGATTTGCTGATGATATAGTAATTCTAGCTGAGAGTAAAAAGGATTTAGAAGAAACAATGAATGGCATGGATGAAGTCCTACGCAAGAACTATCGCATGAAAATAAAGAACAAAACAAAAGTAATGAAATGTAGTAGAAATAACAAAGATGGACCACTGAATGTGAAAATAGGAGGAGAAAAGATTATGGAGGTAGAAGAATTTTGTTATTTGGGAAGTAGAATTACTAAAGATGGACGAAGCAGGAGCGATATAAAATGCCGAATACCACAGGTGAAACAAGCCTTCAGTCAGAAATATAATTTGTTTACATCAAAAATTAATTTAAATGTCAGGAAAACATTTTTGAAAGTATATGTTTGGAGTGTCGCTTTATATGGAAGTGAAACTTGGACAATCGGAGTATCTGAGAAGAAAAGATTAGAAGCTTTTGAAATGCGATGCTATAGGAGAATGTTAAAAATCAGATGGGTGGATAAAGTGGCAAATGAAGAGGTATTGCGGCAAATAGATGAAGAAAGAAGCATTTGGAAAAATATAATTAAAAGAAGAGGCAGACTTATAGGCCACATACTAAGGCATCCTGGAATAGTCGCTTTAATATTGGAAGGGCAGGTAGAAGGAAAAAATTGTGTAGGCAGGCCATGTTTGGAATATGTAAAACAAATTGTTAGGGATGTAGGATGTAGAGGGTATACTGAAATGAAACGACTAGCATTAGATAGGAAATCTTGGAGAGCTGCATCAAACCAGTCAAATGACAAGACAAAAAAAAATTACATAAATATATAGGTTTGTAATTATTTCCTTCTTGATAATCACTTTTTTAAAAGTTTTCCATAAAACTGGTACAGTGATATTGTTTGAGGAAATTCACCGTAAAAAATCTATTTTGCTACTTCATTCCTCATAATTATTTCCACTCCATTTTCCCCTTTCTTTCTTACAAAAAAGAACGTGGTAACTTCTTCACTCTTTATTTCACCCTGTTATTCTCATTTTACTTTATTCAGTCCTAATATATCCATTTGATTTATCTTCATTTCTGTCTTCAGATTCTCTAACTTTCCACTCTGTAACAAGGTCTTTGTATTTAAAGTTCTAAACAATTGGTCCTTTAACTTATTTTATTGCTTCTCCTGGGGATCTGAATGAAAATCTATTTTAACTCCAAAACATTTAACAGAAGATGATAACATAATGCAAGAAATTATCACTAGGATTTTTAGTACACTGGTTTTGTGTTGCCCTCTGTATTCCAATATCATTGACTTCCTGAAGAAATTCCTCCTCTTTTGGGACAGATTCCCACTCACAGGGCAATAGAGTGACCTGTATTCACTCCAACTCATCCACCCTCTGAAGAGACTATTGGCACTTGTAATGGAAAAACACCTAATATCAGGAGTAATTTGGTCCTTCATTCTTTAGCCTTTTTAGTGTACACTAAAAATTGTTAATATATTTAATCATTACCTTCTTTCTACCATGAGGAGGTAAATAACAGGATTTTCCATTCACTGAATGACAAAGGCATTTCCTAGATATTGCAATACTTTTAGAGAGGTTTCATATGTATTAGGATTTTTGTAATATAGCTGTAATAACTATTGTTTTATAACAAATATTAATAGTATTTTCATATAGGACTTGGGATTAGATATTTTTTGTCACAAATTTGTACTGTGACATTCCTTGAATTTGTAATGTATATTCTTTACTCATCATTTATTTAAAATTATGTTATTTAGTTTATAAATACATGAAATATGGATCCAGAAAAACTTGAAGATGAGAATATTCTGAGGTAGATAGAAAATAATGTTTTAATTTTTTTATAAATTCTAACTTCAGAAGTAACTTTTCAAAAACTGAGTAGTTTAGAAATTAAGTTTTATCTGTATTACATTATTATTTAGTTAAAATTAGTCAATTCAGAAAATATATAAAAACTAATTTATTTATTTTTCTAAAAGATTAAAAAATTGTCAAGACTAAAACAACAAACGTTATTTAATGGTGCCAGAAAATTTCAATATGTTTTGAAAGTTTTATCTTTTATTGCACACTGCTTATGTTAAAAAATACTATTTTTATGTAACTGTAGTCTGGCAAATGATAGAATGCATCTGAACTTAGACTGCAATAATTTCTCAACATAACATTTTAAAAGAATACAATGTATATCAAATCAAACTTGTTTTTACTTTATAAAAACTTTTTTAAAAAATAAATTCGACGTTCACATTCTCCAGGAAAGTACAGGAAACACGATTTTTGCGGCTTGTTTTTGTTTACGCTATTTTGGCATTTAGAATTTTAACAAAAGGTTTTTGTGGAATGTGCGGTTTACGTATGTTAAATTATGGCTCCTTATCTTCACCCTTATCAAGTTTTCGGTCATTTCGTCCAATAGTTTGAAAATATTAGACGAAGGCTTTCAAAAAACATTGCTCTTTTTCCATATCACAGTATCGAAATTATTTTTATCACATTAATAAGCAGTTTGGATAACAAGAAAATAATAAGAGACTGAATAATAAGGCTATTATTAATGGAAGAGTTATAGGCATATTTCTGCAGAAAATGAAAATGTTTGTGTAGATTGAATCAATTTCACTCCGTGTCTGTATAAACTACTACTGAAAGCAACGTAATAGTTCATCTATTTGAATTATTTTAAAATCTAATACAATTAACACGAATATTATAACATACATCATAATTATTTCATGTTAGTTTCAATCTTTGTATTATTCATATGCATTATTTATTCGAAACTCAAGAGTTTACACTTTATGCGCACCCATTTACACACACGTAAGACAATATTTATCACCGGGCGGTGACAAATAGTTTTGCTATAACAGCATAATAGGTCATTGAAGGAAAGTTTGAAGTGTATTTGGTTCTTAATAAACTTCATCTTTTTTAGCTTTGCAAATATATGATCAATTACAGTTTTGAATTCGTATTTAAAATCATTTACTCTAGTAATATAGGTAGTAAAACAGTATATTGAAATAAGCTTCTGTTTTAGCCACGAGCCATTTCCTCAACACAGAGAATACCATCTGTCCAAACCCATATTTCTTTAATACTGCTATTAAAAAATCCGTCCAAACATCTGGGATCTAATTTGAATTATTACTCATATTTGAAGTAATATGTTGGATGCTTGACGTAATCTTTTTGGACACAGTATTTAAAAACTTAATTGTATCGAATCAGAAGTCTGCTACCATCACACTAAGTCCTAAGGACTTTTTTTAGTACTGGTCAAACAAATACTAAATATCGATTCTCGATTGTAGTCGAAACTAAACAGAACATACTAGAGATAACCTAATTTGATTGTTTATGTTTAGTGTGATCGAATTTGTTTATGGTGTACTATTTATGTAGTGAATTAAGTTATTAACATTTATAATTTTTTAATTAATATTAAATCAGCTGTGAGTTTATTTTCAAAATGAGTGACTTTGATGAATTGATAGCTGCAAAAAATAATATGATGGGAGTGTTAGGTGATAAAGCCCCTTTGTAAGTGCAAACTTAAGAAATTTGGAGATTTTGTTAAAAATTATTTGTCATGGATACTTAAAGCTACTACCGTCTTTTATCAATTTATCATACAATCTTTTTTTATGTGTTTTTAAATCAGTAATATTGAACCATCAGAGATAATATTGTACAAAGCAAATTTTTCTTCCAGCTTTAAAATGGTTTTGTTATTGGGGTTATGATGGGTTTCTTTAATCAGTTTTAAGATTATTTTATTTCTGGAAAAAAAATCTCTATTTCTACTTTGTTTTATGTTTCCGCTACTGTTTGTTATCCAAGGCCTCTAAAAGGTTTCATACATCATTTGGTGTAGTCTGAAAACTAAACACACAAAAAAAAAAATATTTTTTTGAAAAGTTATTGAAAGTTATTAAACGTTTACTTTCAAATTATATGCAAAATGTTTCTTCTGAAAATCTTTTTGTAGTCAATTATGTATCTTCTTCAGTGGAGTTAAAGTGGCAGTGTTTTTAATGACTTGTATCTTAAAGTGGTTGGGAAATCCCGTTACTATGCAGTTGAATAACATATTTCGTTTATGATGCATTTGTTATTTAATATGCTGTTTTTTTGTATATTTAATGCTATATATATATTTTTTTTTTAATTTTGTGTTTATAAATTTGATATTCAAATAGATTTAGATTTAGATTAAGATTTTTATGAGCAATGTAAAATTTAGGTGTAATACTTTGAGTCTTTTTATCTTTGTGTGTCCTGTCTCTGAAATTATTTTAAAAGATTGATTCTTTTATTGTGTGTACAGCTACAAAGAACACAAGATAGCTGATCTTGTGTTCTTTGTATGAATGTGCATTTATTTTGTCCAATATAATATTTAAAAACTGCAAAACTTATGCCTACTTCTTGTAACTGTGGTTTGTTAGTTTGAACCTTGATCTTGTTTATTTTGTTCATAGTTTCAAATATGACAGTAAGCTTTTACTGAAAAAGTGGCTGATTTTGTAGTACTGTTAGTTGATGTATATTTTGTTAACTATTATCTATCACTGGAAGTGATTTTGGATTTTATTCTGTATTTTATTTATCATGTTGTCCATAATAGTTTCTGAGTAGCTTTTAATGAGTATCAGATGTGTTATTGGGTTGAGTTCTTTAGTGTATTTGTTGGCTGATAAAGTGTTTGTGTGACAATGTAACAAAGAAAGAAGGGTGTAAGAATGTTTTTGTGCTATTTAGGGTGATTAGATGTTTTGTGGATTTATGTGCAGTTGTGGCTTTTCTGTACTTATTTATTTTGGATTTACAGAATTAAAGAAACTGATCTCTTATGTTCATATTGAGGTAACTCGTGATAAAAACAGTATAATATTAATATCTTTGCCACTTTTATATCTATTATAGTGTTTCAGAATGTGTAAAATTATGTTTTAAATGTGTATTTTTATTTTAGATTATGGCTGACTGAAGAATTTTTTCAGATAGGCTTCTTCTAATGAGGTCTGACAGAAAGAAATATTGATTGAATTGTCATATTACATTTTTTACAAAAGTAATGTTTTTATTCTTCATGGTTAGCACTAAAAATTAAGTGAAACTATTCATTTTTTAATGACAAACCAAAAGAGATGTATGTAATGTAACATTTTAAAATGTCACTACGCATTCAGTTGTTTTTGCAGTTATATTCAGCATGTTTTATGCTTTATCATTTTATAAGAAATAAAAGTTATTGCACAGTGTTTGTAATATCTAGGAAAGTTTTATGATTCTTTACATGCTATCTTTAGTATAAGTCAGTATTATTAGTTATAGATCAAAATATGACAGTATATTGTGCAACTGTTGATTAATGGATTTTTACAAAATTATCCCCTACATGCATTATGTCCTAAGTTTTTCATTCTGATTTTTTTTCATCTATTTGAACCCATCAGTATTTTAAATGTCTTACTTCCAGTTCTCATTGGTATCTCCTTGCATACTTTTTTTTTGTAATACCTTCTCAGTACATTACTTGAAGAAAAGATTATCTAGCCTACATGCATTTGCACGTGATGTTGAAATGATAGTAATTACTATTTTTCAGTTCTAAAGAAGATGATAAATTGCATTTCTTACAATCTCAAATTTCTAAAACATGTTGGACATGTTGCAGCAAAGTCCAACTAAATAAAAATAGTGCAACAATAGAAGTCATGTTTGATGAACTATTTTTTATAAATCACCTTAGTTATACAATTGTGATTGCTATTCTCCTTCAGGTTGTTAATTGAGTATTGCCATTGTTTAATACTGTATAATTAAATTATGAAAGTTACTGCCTAATAAAGTAAATTAAAGAAATGACATTAGAGTTTCAGTCATCAATTCTCAGTTAATCAACATTCTCTTTCATCTGGTGTTACCATGAGCAGTCAATAACTTACTTTAGATTCTACTTTTAAAAATGTGTTTGTCATGCTGCTAATCATTTTTGTAAAGGACTTTCTGTTTTAGTGCTTATACTTTACTTGTGACAACATGAAAGACCATTCATTATGTTGGTAGTAAATGGAATTTGAATGACAGTAACGAAGTTATTGGAAGATGACATGAAGTATAACATAGACAATTTTAACTCTTACACTTACAGTTTGTGTGGTTGTAATTTAACTTCAGGAAGGAAAACAACTATTATTATGGTCAGTAGACTAAGTACACTAGGGGTGCTTTGAGTATGACAGGAGTCCCCCTAAAAAGCCCGGGTCTGTTGATTTATAAGTAGATAGCAACTCTTCAGTAAAGAATTATTGTGGTTTTTGGTTGTGATGAACTGTTAATTAAAGGACAGTAACTGATACAGATTTGGTGTTCCTATGATGATTTTATTACTACAAAAAGGAGAAGTAGATCAAGAAGGAAATATCAGGGATACAAATTCATTGAGTAATATTTATAATTTGCTCATACTCCTTACTGCAGTTCATACAGTCGTCTTTATTTTTAAATACTTATGTATCTTAATAAGAAAAAAAATTTTTTAAATAACTAGTTTGTCATGGTTAAGTGAACTCTAATTTAGTGTAATTTTTAAAATTATTTTATGTGATTCCAATCATTTGGTTTTATTCACCTCATTTAATCATTCAATATCCTTTTGGTCACTTGATCAGGACTACTGTTATTTTAATCATTTATGAAATAAGTAGAACTTTTGTTAGAAACTAAATTTTTTTTTTAAATTATCGATACTATTAATCAATTTCATATTTTAATTATTTTTACAGAATGCATTATTATTTTATATTTTGCAGGTATATGAAGGAGATGAAAAAATGGTTTAAAATGATTGTAAGTAGATTTTTTATTTCAATTTATTACTTTTGTTATTGTTCGCTGTGTGTCTTTCTGTTTTAAATTAAATTATATTAAATGACAAGAAATCTCTTTTATATACTACATAATTTGTATAAGGCATCTACCGTTCATTATCCTGTCTGAATGAGAGTTTTTGTTCAGTCAGTTTTCGTTTATCCATAAAATGGCATTTAGCAAGTGAAACCCATTGCCCTATTTAGTATATACAGAACAATTAATTGTAAAATTTTTTATGAAATGACATTGACTAAGATATTTCACTTATGTAGTTTATTTAGTCTATAATTTCTGGATAAATTTTGCTCGGATTCAGTATCAGATTCAAATTTCTGTCATAAAATAATAATAGTCTAAACAAAGAATTAAAAAAAAATTCCACATGCAATTTTATCTCTGTTAATTACTAATCAAAACTGGTATAGTAACAGCTGACAGTAGTATTTTAATGCTCGCATTTCAGGTTATTGAGAACTCTTTATAATTCTTTATAAATTTTGTTAAAACTATCATGTTGCTGAATCAAAATTACTTCTTTATTACTTTATTATTGTTTTCATATTTCAGACAATGAATGATTGTGTTTACTATGTGAAAGGTACCAAAAACATTTAGTACTATTAACATTAATATATATAGAAACCATTATATTGGTTAATAAATTATTGCAAGTTCCACAAAATGAAAAAACATCCAACATTAACTTTTTACTGTTTCTTATCTGTGATTTGAAAACTGGACAAAAGTATAAAAATCATTGCTCTAGACTGGACATTTCATGGGTTTTTCAGTAACCTATGGTATCAATTTTTAAAAATGAAATTATTTATATTTTTACCTAATGAATAAAAATCTCCTGTATAAAATTATTTTAAATTATGATTTATTTTTATTCATGTATTTTTCCACCAAATAAAAACTATTAATGGGATTACAAATACATTTTGAATTGGTTTCTAAGAGAGTTAAAATAGCATATAAATAACATAAAATATCAGTGTAAGCAGTAATGCAAAAACATCATGTTAGATTGTAAACAAACTAATTCTGGTTGGGAGAAAAATATCTTTAATTTTTTAATGTAAATATAAATATAGTTATGGTTTTTTTCTACTTGTTTAATTTTTTGGTAAATATACAAATCTTAATGTTATTTACTGTGTTACTTCTTGGTGTAGCTGTGTAGATAGCAAGAGATTTTTTGTTACGATTCTGAGAGTAAGCAAAGGTTAAAATTTACAGATAATGAAAGAGTAATTTGCTCAATGATTGAACATCTTAACATTGCCATGTATTTCTTTACTTAAAATCATAATTTTCATAATAATCCTGATAATATAAAAGTTAATAATACTGATAATTTAAAAATCATTCTTGAATTCACTGCTTTAATAAAAGAAAAAAAAATCATGGGTTATCTTATCTCAAAGATCAAATCTACGTGCTTCTTACTATAAGTGTGTAGATTTTTAATAAGTTATATTATAGATGCAAAAAAAAAATTCAATTGATCACATAAAGTAAAAGATGACATGGTTTAAAGAATGAAAATGTCAGATTTTCAGAAGTGGTTTTGTTCTGCTGGAAAAATTCCTATCGAAATTCCCCTATATAATAATATTTATAGTTACATGTAATGATCCTGTGAGTAGTATTTGATATCATTCTGATGCAACTATAAGTACTGTAATTTGAATTATGAATTTAAGTTGTGATGTGTATACTGAAGTAAAAATTGGTTATTAAAGTAAAATTATACATAACATTTTTTCATTATAATTCTTATCACAGTTTGTTTATAAATAATATAAAATCTAACTATAGTTTTTCATATGTATCAAATACTTTTTCTTTTAACCACTTTTAGGCACTTTTTTTTAACCATTCAATAGAAAAAAAATTCATACACATAACATATTAAGTGTAACACAGGAGTACTAAATGTTACATGAAATAGTATAAAACTTAAGCAGTTCAATATAAGATCTAAAAATAATCTTAAAATACACTATTATATATAAAAAAAAAAAAATAATTAATCTGTATGAATAGTTTTTTAACTATATCTTCAACAGATTTACTAGTTGCTTTAAAATTTATTTGTGCTATTGACAACAACTGAGACAAAATATCAGCCTCTGAAATGTGTTCATTGAAGGAGCAAAAAGTTTACTGAGGAAAGATATGCTTATCAGATCTTTTCTCCATTTTATTATTCTTTATCATTGTAGATAAAAAGAATAATTTTTATGTTTGTGTTGTAAAGAGTTCAAAAGAAGATTTTGATTTTGAAGTAAGGAAATTTATCAATAAAGAACAACTGAGGGCACACAATCATTTGTTACTGCAACTATTTACAGTTTGTGATGGTTTGGCAGATGCACCTCCTTCACCTGCAGAATACAAAGCACTCAATGCGGCATACTTGAAACGCAAAAGGCAACACAGTACTTGCTTTCAGGTAAGATAATGTTTCCATTTTATGTATGCTTTCACATTTTTGAGTAGTGTATTTAACAATGTTTGGTTGGTTAATGTTTTTTTTCTTTTTTACCCTTATGTATTGTACACAATAACTACAGTAGCACTTTCAATTAACCTGGAACTTTCAGTATGTAGTCACTGTAAATCAATTGTTTAGCTATCAGACTATTGGACTTCAAAAATGTAGAATTAAATTTTTTCTAAATTGTAGAATTTAAATAAAAATTTCCTCACTTTATTGAAAACATTAATTTTTTTAGTTATGCAAATGCATTTCAGTTTCCTGATTTGATTTTTGTCTTATTTTTTGCTTTCCCCCACTTTCTTTTTCTTTAATTTGTAAACATTATATTACTTGTCTTATCATTTAGCTCTTTAGTATACATACATTTGTATTTAACAGTTCTCTATACCTGTTCATATTTAATTTTCAGAGTTTTGTTACATCGGGCTGTGAGAGATACAATCAAAAAGCATTTGACCTTACTTTATTATACTTAAAACTGTTGTAATATGTGCCACTTCAATACAATTTTTGATCAGATATTTGGTCAAATATTCATTCAAATGATTGTCCAAATGTTCTCTTGGATCAGTTTCTTCTAAAAAAGCTCACAACTATCAACAATTCTTTGTTTAAACATTCATGGAAATTCATTCAAATGATTATCTCCTTTCTTGAATCTGTAACTTCTACATACTTATCAACTTCATATTTCCCGTACTTATCAACAGCTACAAGGAGCAGTATGAGTGTTATGATGTAATGCATCATCATCATCATTACTCAATGAATCTTTGTAAATCATCTGAGAGCAGCAACAGGATCTGAAGTCTTGAAATTTACTGTAATGGCTGATTTATCATGTATTGTTTGTCATTTCAGCTTCTCCTAAGTAGTCCACATTTAGTATTGAATTTTCTGTGTTTTTCATATTCTTTTATTTTAGCAAGCAACTTAGCTCTTGGAGCCACAAATCTACCTCATATTTTCAATAAGAATTATCTGGTTGTGTTACATAAGACCTATGTTACATAACCTGTGTTACATAAGACCTATCCTGTCAGTCCCAGGATATCCAGTAGAAAAATTGAACTGTTGAGTCAGGAGGTTAATAGGTAAAAAAAATCTGGCACACATTGTTAGGGCAATGGCAGTTGTACTTGGATTCCACTGCTGTGCTGCAGCTAAGTTTAAAGCAGTAGTCATACTTTTTGATTAGACCATGTACAACTGAATACGTTTCATTTTATATGCAATTGTTTAGGTGTAACCTTTCAGAATGGTATGTGGTAATATACCTAAGTTATTATTAAAAATTATACAAGGTACTAATTTAATTTAAAATTATAAGAATTATAATTTAAATTATATTGTTTTTTAAATCTCTTTAGTTTATTGTAATAACCTGAGTGTGAAGTTTAAATAAATTAGATGTGATTAAATGCACAGGCATTGAAAATGGTGATTTTTTTATCTATTATTTTAATTTTATTATTATTGTTTTTTCTAGCCGGCTAATGTCCTTGAATATGTTTGTGATGACAATCATTTTACGGGAAATGATGATAAATCATTTGAACAACCAACACCATATTTTCAGCAAGAGAAGTGTTTGCTAGATGAAAGTATGTTATTTGGGCGTTTAACACATTGTGCTTGGGAAAATAATTTGGATGGAGCTCTGATGGATTCTGCTCAGCTGTTGGCAGTTGCTGTTCAGGTATTCATTTACATTTTCAGTATTCTTTTACATTTTCTTATTAGTTATAACTGGTGCTTTGAGTCTGTAATTGGAAGTATTACATGTAGTCTATCTGTACAAGATTTACTTTTACAAGAAAGTGATAAAATGTTAAACTTGAAGGTATTTATACAGTTTCTTATATTCTCAAATCATATTTTATTTCCTTTGAATGACTCTGAGTCACTGTGATCATTATAACATTAGAGATAATACTGAAAAATTCCTTCAAGCCCGAAAGGAGCTGGAAATGAAAAATTGTTTTTATTTTTATTAAAGACAGTTTTTAATTGCTGTTAAGTTAGTCATTGTACAAAAGTTGATGAATTTGGTACTTTTAGTAGTTTATAAATGCTTGTTTAACTGTGTTAATGTTTTGGAGAAAAAGTTAAGTAATTATTTTTTCATTTTCAAAAAGTGGAATCTTTTTTTGCAAAATTTTTGTTATGCCAGGACCTGAACAAGGTATTGAATTAATCTTTCTCAACCTGATGGTTTCACAATCCCACAGAATGTCCAAGAGATCATCATAAAAATAAAAGGGTTTCACCCTTTTCGGTGGGCCTTCATGGGTGCATGAGAGCTCACGAGCACAGTTCCATTTGGCTGGGTAGCTGCATACTGTTTGCTTTTTTTTGACTAATTATCTAAACAGTCATTAAAAAAAAGTTGAACAAGACAATTAATTATCTTTATGATATCATCTATGATGCATCTTAATACCTCATTATATCTGGTACTAGAATATAAAAGTATCACTGACAAATCTTAGTATCAGTTACCATAGCACTACTATCAATGTTTCTGCTACTGTCACTAATTTCTATTTTTACTAACTTGTTATTTATTATAGCATATTTTGTGGCAGTTATTAATAGATTACATTATACGAGTGTCATTCAAATATAAACTGGAATTTTGCCACCACATTGAGGAAGAGCAGTGAATGTGCTGCAAGTAATTAGTTGGATGAGTGTGGAGATGAGCAACCGGCCAACCATGTCCGTAGGTCACCTTCCCACATCAGTAGCAGAATGTCTGAGCAGGAGGTACCTGTCCTTTGTGCAACAAATTATCAGATTTTTCACCAATGAAGGTGTCAAATCCCCTGAAATTTTGACTCAACTCCAGGCACTTCTACCTACCCTTTCAAAACTCAAGTTTTTGATTGGGCCAAAAACTTTTGAAGTGGTCATGATGCAGTGAAGAATGAATGTTGTCTGTGAACGAACATCAATGATGACAACATTCAGGCCATTCATGACCTTGTGGTAGGTCTATTAAAGCCTATTATCTGTTGCTGAAATTGCATCAGATGTGGGCATATGTGTTGGGAGTGTGCATACAACTTTGTCAGGTACTCTTGGATGCAGCAAAGTGTTGGTGAGGTGGGTTCCATGTTCTCTCATTGAGGCTTAGGGAAATTTCTGGAAAGACATCTGTCAGTGGTTTCTGAATTGCTTTGAGAAAATAGGAGAGGAATTTTTGGACCACATTGTGACGTGCAATGAAACATGGGTCCATCACTACACTCTGGAAAGCAAGCAAACGAGTATGGTGTAGAGAAAAAGTGGGGATGGGTGACTGATGAAGGCCAAGAAACACTTGTCAACTAGAAAAGTTTTGGCAACAGTGTTTTGAGACTCAAAAGGTGTGCTGCTGATTGATTTTCTGCATGAACAAAGATTGCTAAATGCGGCATTCTACTGTTAGTTGTTGGATGATTTCACGGCTGTTTATTGCAACAAACAATGCTGACAACTGATTCGCAGTGTCCTCCTCCATAACACATGACCGCATACAGCAACTCAGACTTGTAATAAATTCATATACTCACTAAAATTCATTGGACACCTCTTGAACACCCATCATATGGTCCAGACTTGTCACTGTGTGATTTCCACATGTTTGGTTTGCTGTAAGAAGCTTTAGGAGAGGGAGAATTCGAAGACAATGCTGCAGTCTATCATTAGGTGCACAGTTGGTTATTGGGACAACCATCTTGTATTTTTTGTAAGGGATCAGGAAGCTACCTGTTTGGTGGAGAAAATGCATTTATTTTGAAGGAAACTAGAAAAATAAGGTAATTTATTTGTAATTTTATCTAATACCAATAGATCTATGTGAACAAATTTATATTTGAAAGACTATTGTAGGTAATGAAAAGATGAGATTTTGGTAAAGATTTGTGATCTGTATTTTCTTTGAATTTGTCTTCATGAAATTTTCTCTTGAAGGAGAAAGTTTTTGACATTAATCTTGTTGGAATGAAACAAATGTGAATATTCAAGAGTGCTATTGATTCCATTATTTTTATTGTCTTACATCAAGTGTCTCAGCATCATTACTCGAGAAAAGATATGAATTGCTGTATAGAAAGCTCTCTTCAAACATTTTTTGTAAGAAGAAAAATGTTAATCTCTAATTAGTAAAAATATTAAAGATTTTTTATGCTTTCTCTTTATATTATTCTTAAAACCTTTTTTCTGGAACAAGGGTGGTTTTCGTGGGGGCAGGCCTTTTCCCGCAGGTCAGTTTTAAATTGTTTAACCTTTTGTGTATCACAATTCATAGTTTAATTCTATTAATCCAGATAAATAATGTTATAGTTAAATAAACTATAATTTAAATGTCTGTAAATTTATAAAGATAATGTTTTTTATCATTTTTTGAAGAACATGTAATTTTTTTGTGATTAATTCACCCAATAAGCATGTGTGTAAGTATGGTATGGAAATTTGATGGTATATGAAAAATGCTTAGGTGATCAGCAAATTTGAACCCAGGACCTTGAGTGAGAAATTTTAATTCTAGGTTACTTCTAAACTGTTAATAGTTATCAGTTAGTTTATTTTTTAATCCCTGGTTTATTAAATTTGTTCTATTGTTCTTTATTTTTCCTTTTAATTTTATTTCAGTTTAATGTTAACTTACTGTACATCTGGTCTTATTATATTCCTCTTAGGACTGGCTAACTGACAGTCCACTGTATCTTATTTTTTCAAATGTTTTAGAATTTTCTGAAAAATGTTGTGACCGCTATTTTAAGTGAACGAAATGGATATAAAGTAAAAGAAAATTCATTCATTTATGAAATGGGTACTACAGTTCCAAATCCGTGGCTTCGATCTGCTTCAAAATGGAATGAACCACAATTAATAACCAGGTTTGTTATGTAAAATATGAGATTTTTATGATCATTGTTTTTGTTTTTATCTAAGAAAATCAGTATTTCCAGTGGTCTTTTGTGTGCAGTTTATATGGAAAGGGATTTGGTTACATGTGTAAAAAAATATGTTTAGTATTGAACTGTGTGTTCATTAGAATTTACATGAAGTAAACAAACATAACAGAATTTCTGTATCTAGAAATTTAAAGAATTCCATTTTTTGTATCGATTTTTTGCTTAAAAAAAAAGTAACTCATTGATTGATTTTAGTTAAGGATGCCTTTTATTTATGTGTTGATATAAATAACCGTAAAGTGTATATTCTTGATTATTTGTGATTCTCAATTATAGGCTCTATCAACATGGCTTGTCATATCAAGTTATGTTGATATTGAGCTGAATTTAATGTGGTTTAGTGCTTCTATACAGAATTTTATACTAATATTTTACATATTTTTATATTAATCTGCTAGTACTTAAAAGCTTTTTCATTTTAACTACCCATTAAGATTTTTTTTGTATTTAGTATGTTTTTTTGAAAAGGAAGTAAATATCTGTAAAGCGGATTCATTTTTACTTGTTTGTTGTGTTATTACAGTAGGGTGGCTGCTAAGAAAAACAGTGCAAATTTGATTGGATTAGATCTGGGATTAGGATTTGAGCCAGACTGTGAACCACTAAACAGAGGACAAATTGAACAAAACATTATATATGCTTCATCTAAAATAAATCCAAAAAGAGCTAAAAATTCCAAGCGGCCAAAAATCACCATACAAGAAGTATTAAATGCTCTTCGACTGAACCGTAGTGTAATATTATCCCGTACTGTCTATTTTGCTAGTATGGAAAGACTTATAGGAAGACATGAACATCCTAGTTGGGGTGATGATCCTGAGGTAATTGGTTTTTTTTTAACTACTATAACAGTTGAAATATAAAGTCTAAATTTACTAATTAGTGAGAATTTAAAAAAAAATATTTTTATAAAAATTCTACTTTGTATTTCTTATTTCCATGATGAAACAAAGATACTGATATGAACTATCAGTTCATATGGACAAAAGCAGTATTAGCTATTTTACTTGTTTTATTTTAGCTAACAGTTCAATTGAACAGTCTTCAATTGAAGTGATATTGAAATAAACATTATGTACTTTTTTTATTTAGATTTTTATACTCTTACCGTAGAGATGTATGAAGACATAAACTAACGTTTGATATTTAGAACTGACTATTTGGAATGCTGTAATCAGGAATTCTGCTCATAAAAACACACTGTTGCATGTACTGTTATAAGATTCAACAGTTTAAAATGGGACTTTTTGATATCGATTTCTAGCTCAGATCTTAAACCTAATAATAACCATTGCTATGGATTCTGAGTAGGACAGTTGCTTTATTTCAGTCATTTTGTTTTGCTGATGCTGATTTGATATGAAGTTCTCATAACCTTTTATAACATTAGATTAGAATGATATCTTTGTTTATATTGTGCGATCTGTGAATTCATCTTATATAAGTATACTGAATATTAATTTTGTTATTAATTTTGTTTTGTTATTTATGTAATTATTCAGTTGTGTAGCTTGAAGTGTAAACTCAAGGAATGGTATATATTGTATTCTGTGTCAATATAATTGCATTTGTTTTCAATGAAAAATACGCATTTTTTCAATTTCAGTGTTAATGCGGGTTTGGCTATTGACATTTTTACCTTACTTCACAACTTTAATCAGGATGTTATTCCTTGAGGCCAAGGAACTACTGTTTTCTATGGAATGTTGCAGAACCATTAGATTGATTGTAAAGGATGGAGTTTATTGTCTTATCTAGGATCACTTAGTTGTATTTTACTAATGATCAGCTGGCTGTTTTTGTTTATATATGCTACACATCAGGTTCATCTTCAAACACTAGTATACTAGACTTGGGCCCTGATTTCTTTGTCCATGCCCAGAACTTAGACTTCTATGTTATAATTACATAGTATATGTTTGGATAACTGTTGTTTTGCCTTTGATATCTTCCACTTTCCAATAACATCACTGATACAGTTATAGAATTTGTAACTACTCCTACTTCTTTCACCTTAGATTTTAGTCGGGTAACCAGTCGTGATTCCTAAATACTGTTCGAAACCCTTTATTTCTTAAATTGTTGTCTCTTACATTTCATATCCCCTATCTACTTCAACCCTGCCATCTATTATTACAACTGTTCTTCTGTGTGTTAAACATCAACCATGCTTTTCTTTGCAATTTGTAGTTTCAAATTTTGGTCATTCTCTTCCTAGATTGTTATATCAGCTGTATACATCATTACATTGCAATTTAAAAACAACCTTTTCTCCTCTTGCATCATTTAGTATTTTATCTTTACTGGATTAAATAGAACAAGTTAAAGCATTCTCCCTTGTCTCACTTCTTTTGTTGTATTGAACTACTCTGATCTCATATTGTTTATCATTCCATAATTTTCACAACTACTATAGATACTTTCAATTCTTTTAATTGTTTTTTGTCATTCACTGCGTTTAAACCATCACATATTTTATTTCTGTGTGTGGTTTCATACTTATTTTTATGTTAGAAAATGCTACTGCTATCTTTTCTTCAAGTTCCTACTGCTTTCCCTTGACCTGCATTACTGTAAATATAGCATCTATATAGGTCTACTGGACTGGAAACGTTTGTGTCCCATTCTCATGCTATCCTTTTTTAATCTTTTCCCTTTTCCATTCTTTTAATCTTTTTATGAATTAACTGGATACTTTAAATTAGATACCATTATTCTCTTTACAATTTTTACTATCATTATTTCCAGTTTTAAAAATAGGTACTATTAAATATTTCTGCTGATCCAAAGGTACCTTTCTGTATAGTTTTCATTGCTTTAAAAAGCAGTTTAATAGGTCATTCTGTATTTTTCTCACTATTCATGTATCATTATATGTTTGTCTTTAGACAACCATACTGATGGAAGAAATTATTAACTTCCATTGATAGGCCTTTCTACATTCACATCTAATTTTCAATCCACAATATCCTGCTAACTTATCACTGTTTAAAGTATTTCTTCTGTATAATCATCATTTATTCTTCCCTCCCTGCAAACTATCCTTATGTTTACTAATTTTCGTTACTTCCCTGTTTATTCACTTTCATTCTTTGTTGCTTTTCATATCATCTTTCTTTATCATTCTTACATATTTCTTCTATATCCTTTGTGAACTTCTGCCATGGATGTTTCATTGCTAGTTTTATACCTTTCTAGCTGCTCTACCTCAATTCTCCATTGTTTTTTCTTTAAAGCATTTCTCCATACAGCTTTCCTCCTTTAAACCACTTCCACTTCTTTCATTCCATTATGGGATCTCCTTTGATCTATTTTTTCTCCTCTAGATGTTTTCCACATACTTTCTCTATTTCCATTTCCATCATTGTTTTAAATCTATCTCGTTTTTCCCTCTGTTGACCTTTGCATAACTCTTGGTGTATTTGGTTTTAAACTTTTTGCAAAGATTTCATACATAGCCAGGAATTTTATCATACTTTTATCTTTTGTTGCTTTTTAGCAGTTCTCTTTCTCCACATCATACCAACAATTATCCATAACTTATTTCCATAAAATGGAGATGTTATGGACTATGTGCTAAGGTACCAGTTGTACTTGGTAAATTTGTGACTTTCCTGCTTTGGAAAATCTATTCCAAATTGTACAACCATTCTTCAAACACATATTCAGTAATATATTTTCTTCATTAATACTTAATTCTTCCTCTGGTATCCCATTGCTGATTTTTATTCTATCCTGTTTTTAGCAACCTGTAAATTTAGGTTGCCCAACATTTCTTCTCATTATCCTGATAGTTTCTCCAAGGTCAAGCAAAAATACTCTCTTTTTTTTCTTAATATCCCTTTTGCTGTGGACCTGCATACAAGCATTCTCATCAGTGATCACTTTTATCTTTGTAGATATGTCATTAAAATAAAATTATAATAAAATTAAATTATTATAAAATTTCCCATTTTTCCAGTTTTCTTGATAGTACTGCAGTTACTTCATTTCCCCTTTTATTTCCCCCTAAAACCTCCTGTCAACTGTCTGCTGCCAGCTCTTCTTTTTAACTTCACTCAGCTAAAAAAACTCCAGTTTTCATTTCTCCATTGTCGTAATTTACTCATTCTAACCTTATATTTTCATATTAAGATACTATATTAATCATTTCATTTGTCAATTTTTTTTTTTGTGAAATTTTCTTGAGCTTATTGTTTCTATGTTTGGTACTCAAGTCTTATACATGTTTTGCTATGTAATAGCCCTGCAGAACAGATCCTGCTGTAATTTACCTTACTTTGCTTATGTTTTCTTCCTATTGCATACACATGGAATTGGACCTGGGAAGGTATTCGCTATATATGGAGATTTATGTTTCAGTAAAATGTCAAGAAAATATTTTATAAAATAGGTAATAAAAATAATTATAATAATTAAAAAACACAACTGCCTAAAAATTCTTCAAAAAATTATAAATTTAACTAAAAAATAACAATAAATCAAACTAAAAAAAAGAGAACAAGGTATGGAAATAAAGGACTAAACATCACTATGCAGTATTTAATTAAATAAAAAAATAATGGGTGACCAATCAACTTTCAGATAGTATTAATTTGTTTAAATGCATTTTTCATGTTGTAGAAATAGCAGGCATTTAAGGTTGTCTAATGATTAAGTTCTCACCAGGTCTGCAAAGACTGTTTGTGAGAGCTCACTAGGCTCAAGCTAGTCTCAGTGTAGCGCAGGCCACTTGATTTTTCTGAGTATATTAGTTAATTTTTGTTCTGGTTAGGTTCCATTGCAATTGTATTATACGAGCAAATACACTGTTTGAATATTGAAAATCAGATGATCAGTTGCGAAGATATAACAAAATTTCCAAATAACCATGATCTGTTAGATCGAGAGTGGACCTTATGCATGCAAAAGTTAGCCTTTAACCTAGTAACAAATATCCCATTTGAATTTTGAAAATTGGACAATTGTTTACAGAGATATAATAAAAGCACCCTATTACACCTCCCAAAACAGCCCCCCCAGAGGCACCCCATTTGTTACCAGTTGATAGTGATGATTGGTCTAGCCTAGCACGAGGTGCTTGCATCACCTCACCACTTTAGCCTCACACACAGTCCCCACAATAAACCCATTATTATTAAACAGAAATTTTTTAAATCTATTTAATTTTTAATGTAAATTTAATTCTATTATTTTTGTAATTTTATTCATTCGATTGATTTGAATCATTCACTTCAAAACCAGCTAACACAATGATAGAGGCTCACAGTTCATTAAAGTTTGTGCTTCAACTGGCAAATTTCCACTACTACATATATATATATATAGCCTGTGACACTCCTGGAAACATAAGGATTCCAATGCGTGGTCATACATCCAAATCGGTTCGGCCGTTGAACTGCTATGGTGGAACAAACATACATATACTCTAAAAACGTTTCACTTCTTTTTGGGCAGTTGTGTAATAATTTATAGATATTTTCTCTTAAAGTCTTTCTGGAGGAAAGAAATTTTTCAGTTAATCTTTCAATAACAATCATATGAACTAGAGAGCTGTAATTTTGACCTAACATAGAACAAAATTTACAAAAGATTAGCTTGTAATTTAATGCAGTATTTTATTCCATTAATGGACAAATTAAAAAATATTATCTAAACTTATGCACATCAAAAATAAGTTACATATTTGGTATTTTAATGCAAATTCTCGTAAGCCCTTTTATGGTTAGACTCAGACATTTTTGAAATACTGTTTTGATTAGAAAAGGATCCAAGTTTCTGTTGTAAATAGAGACTTAGACCGTACCATTGGTTGATTGAAAATATTAGGTGGTTTTGTAATATAAGAATGTTGAATGTTAATTTAATTACACCATGTGTGTGCAAGCACGCATGTGCACACACCCACCACATTTTTATGGTCATTACTCTGGTCATTTTCAGATTGTGTGTGTGTGTGTGTGTGTGTGCGCGCGTGCGTGCGCGTGCACCTTTAGGAGAGAATGAATTAGACATTATCCACTCAATCTTTAGTATGTTTCATCTGAATTATTTAAACTTATTACAATGACTGAAAGAAAGAATAAAACTGATAGAAAAAATGTGTCCAACAATGTAACAGCAGATCATTTCCAAGATCTTTACATATTGATCTATTAATCTATAAATTGAAGCGTACAGTGACTTTCAGGTCACTCTTGATCGTATGGTGAGGAGGATCATTGTACCAATATATTATATGCACATGGAAATTAGAAAAATGTTGCATTGCAGTGAGTGTCTTTTGCTTCTGTCTTCTACATGTAAGGGATGTTGTAAAATTAATATGTGATTTGTCTTCCTCAGTTACTAAAAACAAGAAATTCCTAATTTTAAATTGGGTTTATATATCTGCATATGTTTTTCTTCATTATCATAAAAAATGATTTTATTATTTATAATTAAAGTCTCATGTTCTCATTTTTAGAAGATAAAACATAAAACAAAGTAATCTCTTATGATCATGTAATTTTTTTTGTTCCAGATGACAAACAAAAGCAAACGTATCAAGAGAGCATAGTTAATACAGCTGTTAGTATAGAAATATCAGCTGTTAGCTGAAAAAAAAATTGGATTAATGAAAGAGAGTTAGCATAATGTAATATTTTTGTATATTTATATTGTTTTGTACATCCATTAGTAGGTTCCTAAAATTTTAATTAAAAATAGTTTTTTTTATTTTATAATTAATACTATTTTTTTTTTTTTGAGACATTTCTTTGATATTTCTTCATGTAATTGAGGTATATATATATATATATATATATAATTAAGTTAGAAAAAACAATTCTTCTGTTATTGTATTTGTCCAAATTCCCCTCTATATTAATATCTCAAAGACAAAAGTATAAAAACTGTTTACCAGCAAGAGTACAGAATTTGATAATGCTTCTTACTTATGCTTATTATTTTTTTTGTAATACCACTTTCAAGGTTTTCCCTCATCATCAGTTAAAGTTTTTCTTCCAATTACATATTAAATTCAAACCATTAGAATTATAACATATAAAAATATGTAGTCATAAATATTAAAAAATATAAAATTAAAAAATTAAATTTTTTTTATTATGTGGCTAAAGGGCTATAAAATAACCATAAGGTAAAAAGCATTATTGAATTCTGTACTCTTGGTGGTAAATGGTTTTTATATTTTTGTCTTTGATATATATATATATACTTTATCTGTTATATGTAATACATAATATTATGTATTATATTTTATTTATGTGTATATATGTACATGCACATGTGTGTGCATGTGCCTGTGTGTGTGTGTGTGTGCACACATATATATATATATATATATATATATACACACACACACACACACACACACACACACACACACATATTAGTTTATGTTTTGGGATACGGACTCCCTGGTACCAATTTTCCTCTTGCATAATCCCTCTTATATGTTATATATGGGAGTTTGTAATTGAAATGAAGCAGGCCTTACACTTAATTGCTTAAATGTGTTTATTATACAAACTACCCACGCATGAACAGAAGTCCATTTCTTCTAATTGTAAAAACATTAAACTATTATAATTAATATTAAATATTAAAGTATCTGTAGGAAGTGTTAGTTACTAAATCAGAATATATAACGCAATTCATATAAAGAGACTTCTAATAAATATTTAATTATAACATAAACTAATTCAAACAATAAATATTAATTAGATGATAATTAATTATTCCTTGCTGTGTAACACATTGTTTCACTAGAGAAGGGGATACATTAATCTGTTGCTTTATGTTATTTGCCCCATTTTTCTTATGTATGGCTGAATATCACTTGTTTTTCAATTTGCTTGGCATGTGGATAAGCAACTGTATATATAGATCACTCAAAAAAGGCAATGGGACACCACTTGATGCCTCACTTTCCCTAGTAAGCCTGGCATGGGATGCCTTTGTTATCAACAATGATAATCTCATTGACAATGGTGATCATCATTGATGAACCATCTCATATCATTAACAATGGTGTGGTTGTAATTGTTGGGGTTGGCTTATGACTGCAAGTCATCTACAACTGTTATGATTATGGCACTTTACAACATAATAGCATATAATTAGTTAATTAATATGTCTTCACTAATTTTTTTTTTATTCTATTTTTTTATAGTTTTAATAGTTATTAGGAATTAATTTTTTTTTTTTTTTAACTATACTTTTGTTAAAAGTTTAAACCAATTTTTATTTGAGAGTAGTTTAAATTTTTTGATTTGTATGGATTGTTCAACAAAGCTGAAGTGAATAAATCTGAACCACTTTTTGTTGAAAAATTTGCCCAAATTTTTAACAGTCCATGCTACTAAGTCTTTTATTATTACTGCATTCCTAAAGTAAAATTGTTAGTTACTATTTTGTGAAATAACTGCCTACTTATTAATAAGTGAGCATATTTAACCTTTTTATTGTAATTTTTTTTCAAACTGTCAAATGTGGTTTATCATAATTTTGAAGTAGAGTACTATTAATAGTTTCATGAAACTAATCACTCTCTTCTTGAGTGAGTAAATAGTATTAAATCACATTCAAATTAGACAGTGTGTGGTATATTTAGAGAGTATTTTGATGTAGGTAAAATTAAGATAGGTAAATATATCTATTTGTTTCACTTTAACATTTGTGAAACTTCAGTTTGGCTGCTAGTTGTACTTGTCAAGGATCCTTCAGAATTATTGAAAAATAACCCCTACAAAAATTGAATGAAAGTAGTGTCATAATTTTTCAGGCTTTTTGCATTTTTTGATCAAAGCATCATTTCAAAAAGGTTTTCAAAGCTCTGAATATTGCTTTCTATTTCAAATTTTAAGACTTGATTACTTCTTCACAAGCTTTATAGTAAGTTGAAAAGATATTTTAATGTAAAATTTTAATAAGAAATTAATTAAAAAATCCATCTTCTATAAGAATAAAAACAAAGTTTTAAATATTCTGAAAGAAGCAAAACATCTTGAAGATGTTTTGTAACACTCAGTACTCAAGAACCACTCATGTTTACTGAATGATTAATACAAGCTATAGAAAAGGTAAGTGGATTTACATTCTTCATCTTTACTTGCCAAATGTCATTACAATCATAACATAATGGTCTGAGTGGACTGTATAGGTAATGGTAAAGTCACTGGATGCGTGAATCACAGTTATTTCATTTAAAACAATACGCTATTAAACAGAAAACATACTGATGAAGACAGAAAACTAATTAAATGTAAGTATGAATTATGTCAATTTTCTTATGATCCTAAAAGGAAAAGGCACTAAGCCGAGTTTCTCTGTCCACACCACAAACAAATCCGGTCTAGTAAATTAACACTAGTTACCAAAAAAACCCACTTGTGCCAGAGCGTGCCTACTGAAAGCGGCAGTAACCAAACATACTGCCCACCAAAATACATAGTATTTTAATAATGTCCAAAATAAATCAAGTAACCTAAGATATTACATTGCAAATAATAAATGATATAACATAAATTGTACAACAGTAAACAATACAAATAGATCATTATAAAAAAATACAAACGGTCACTGCAAAATAATGAATTAAACAAGTATAATAACATTAGTAAACAACACAATTACAACCTTGTAAAAATACAAAGATATCATGCAATGTAAAGTACTAAATATTACAAGAATTAATAGAAAAATAAAAATCTAACACTTAATAAACAACAGAATTCAACTGATAAAATACAAAATCAAAACTGAAACCTAAAAATAATATATGGAAAACAACAAATTTATCATTCAAGATTCATAATGCAAGATTATCAAAAGAAACAAAAGTAATACAAAAATTAACAAATTCATCAATGTAAAAATACATATGCAAATTAGTAATAACTACAAAAAATTATTCACACCATAAATTCAACAGTGTAATCTTCTGACTGCCAGTAACAGCACATAAAAACAATAACAAGAAAACATTACACGAAGACTTATTCATCTTTGTCCACTGTTGGAAGTGGGCAGATCTTAACAATAGGTTGTTTAAATGTTGCATCTTGAGCAGTACGGACTGAAACTACTCAGACGAGACCATCAGCACCTGGATGAAGATCCTCGATGACTGCCAGTTTACACCTTAAGTGTGGAAGTTGATCATCCTTGATCAGAACAACTGCGCCCTTCTGGAGATTTTGCTTCACTGATGATCATTTACTCGCCGCTGAAGAGATGTTAAATACTCAATTGACCATCTTCGCCATAGTTGCTGAGAGAGTTGTTGCACATGCTGCCACCTACTTAATCCATTAACAGGTATATCAGATCAGGATCAGGAACATTGGTGATGGATTCACCTACAAGGAAATGACCTGGTATTAAGTAGGAGTGATCTATGGGATCATTGGATAATTTAGACAGCGGCCTTGAGTTTAGACATGCCTCTACTTGCGTTAGTAATGTTGCCATTTCTTTGAATGTTAAAGAGCTGTTGCCAGCAATGTGAAGGAGATGATGCTTCATCGATTTAAAAGCACTTTCCCAAATACCTCCAAAATGGGGAGCAGCACTAGGGAGGATAAAATGCCACTGACAGAAATCCAATGACAGTATTTCCGAGATGGATGTAGAGTTGTTTTTGATCATGTCATGAATATCACGAAGCTCATTAGAAGCGCCAATAAAGTTAGATCCATTATCACTATAGATATTAGCACAGATTCCTCAAAGAGACATGAACCGGCGTAGGGCTGCAAGGAATGCCTCTGAAGTAAGATCGCTAACACGTTCCAAATGGTGTGCATAACTTAAGCATACAAATACTGAAATGTAACATTTGACGTGAATTTTAATACGACGAGAGCCTGACTTTTTATATACTGTACCTGTGAAGTCCACTCCAGTGTTAAGGAAAGGTCGATCAGTTACAACTCCTTTAGTCTATAAACTTCCCATAAGCTGAGTATGAGGTTTTGCCGATAAACGAAAGCAATGAATACATTTATATAAGATGTTTCTATCAATTTTTCTAACAGCAGGAATCCAATAGGTAGATCTAAGTGAGTTAATTAACAACTGTGGACCTGCATGTATAAGTCGCTTATACTCGTGCTCAATTAATAATTGAGTAAGATGATGCCATGTAGCCAAGATTGTTTGATGCTGAGTTTCAGATGGAAGCTCTGAATTTTTTAGCCTTCCTCAAACTCGTACCAGATTTGTCAATGAATGGATGAAGTTCGAGTATGGTTGATTTGTTAGATAGTGGTTTCCCACTTCCAGAGCCGTAAATTCTTGATAATAAGAAGTCAGCAGTTTCATACAAGTAGTTAAGGATGCCTTTAGTTCTATGGTAGTGTAGTGGTCCAAAATTACATGATTTCTTAGCTAACTTAGTTGTTTATGAAACGTAAGCAATATCCAATTACTCGTGAAAGAGTAGGTGATTCCTTCAGAATAGAATTGTCTGAGCTGGTGACTAACCAAACTTACAGTTGCCTGTATTTCAGGAGTATCACCTGATACAGGTATTGATGGCGTATGTCTTGGCCACTGAGAAGAATCCTTTGTTAACCAAGGTGGTCCATGCCACCATAACTCATTACACTTGAGTTGTTGAGGAGTTACTCCACATGAAACCATGTCCGCAGGATTTGATGTTGACATCACATGGTGCCACTTGCAGTTGCATGTTAGCTCTTGCACTTCACAGATACGATTTGTGACAAAAGTCTTCCAAGTCGATGGAGGTTTGCTAAGCCAAGCGAGAAGAATACTAGAATCTGTCCATAGATGAGTATCATGTATTTTCAAATCAGTGCTAGTGTTTACCTTGGTAATCAAATGAGCTAGCAATACTGCACCACATAATTCAAGACGGGGCAAAGATACTTGTTTGAATTGTGCTACCCTAGATTTTGCACAAAGTAATCTAACAATTGTTTTTCCCTCATTATTACAGGATCTGAGATAAACACAAGCACCATAGGCTGCCTCAGGGGCATCTGAGAAGCCGTGTAGTTCTATTTGATTGGGGTACTTGATCGTACAAATCTATCAATATGAATTTCATCGAGCAATCTAAGAGAATTGTAGTTGAGTTTCCAATCTTGCTGAAGTTGATGGGCGTTTGTCGTCCCAGTTGAGATTTTGTGTCCATAATTTTTGCATAAATATTTTGCAAAGAATTACTGTAGGACCAAGAAGACAGAGTGGATCAAAGATAGATGAAATAGTTGCAAGAACATTTCTTTTCATAAAAGTCATTAGCTGAAATTGTTGATCTGTTGAATTAGCTCCACTAATGATTTTAAAATGATCTTGTGATTGTTGCCATGTTTGTCCTAAGGCCTTCACTGTTTCAGTTCCATCTAGCTGAAGACTGAGCTGAGTCTCTTGAAGTTCACAAGAAATTGTTTCCAAGAGCTGATGCCCATTTGCAGAGTTCAAAACCACCACTTTTGAGAAGTAATTGTAGTTCTGAGACTAGTTTAATTGCCTTATCCAGTTGATCTGCACCTGAGATGCAGTCATCAACATAAAAATCATTTTTCAACGTTTTGATGGTCTGCTCAGAGTAATTAGCCTGTTCATCATCTGCGAGTTTCTGTAAACATCGAGTAGCAAGGTACAGAGTTGATGATGTACTATAACTGTAGTAAGTTGATATTCTTGTACAGGTTCACTTGGTGAATTTCACCACAATATTCGCTGTTAGTCATAGTTGTCTGGATGAATTTTCACCTGCCAATACATTTTGTTAATATCTTGTTGTATAACAGAACCAACTCTTAAAATATCATTTAAGGACATGTTAGATGTTTTAGAAGATGCATCGAAGACGATTATTGTTTTTGTGGTAGTACTACCATGTTTGAAGACTGCATGATGTGGTAAAAAACAACATGGTTGATTAGTTGATGAAACTAATTTGAACTGAACGAATTTGAATTGAGTTGAACTCGTGACTGATTCAACAACAGAAAGCTTTACCGCTGCCCTATGAAGATTTGTAGGACGCCGAGGATTGCCCTCTCACATTTTTTCTGACAATAGAAAAACGTTTCTATTGATTTTCTTAAAACCAATACCGCTGATTTCAAAATTAAATCTTTCTGTACCTCCATACCAATGAAGGACATAAAATGGTCCTTCATTCCTCCATACTCTCCTAGTTGGGGTGGTGTAAGGGGAGCCGCTGTGAAGAGCATGAAGTTTCGCCTGCGAAGAGTCATGGGAAATTCTGTTCTCAACTACGAAGATCTGTCTCAATCTACCCTGTTAATCAAAATAGAGGCATGTTTAAATTCAAAACCATTATATTTACCTTCATCGACACCTCTGATCCCGCTCCACTCGCTCCCGGACATTTTTTAATTTTTGCTCCTTCAACTTCCTTACCTGACCCTGATTTCTCAGGCATTAACGTAAATAAGCTTGCTAGGTGGCAGCTTACGCAAAAATGACTAAAATATTTTTGGAAGGCATGGTCTAACGACTACTTACATTCTCTACAACAGAGAAGTAAGTGCAAGGTTTCAAATACCAACATTTGCGTTGGTAATCTGGTTATAATTAAGGAAAATAACCTTCCTCCACTCACCACTCATGTGGAGATTTTATTTTTGTTAACTTTACCCAACTCCCGTCTTTTCGTTTGATAGCCAGTCAGAAAACTCCAAGCCTGGCACGAAGGCAAGTTGCAACTTTCATCGAAAATGTTGCCAGACAGATCAGAGATGGTAGAAATTTGTTGCCGTCGCCCCTGCAGAATTTGATAGTCCATGAGATTTCAAAGATTCCTAAGAGTAGTAGTAATAGGTTTCACCCGGTATTTTGGTGGACCGAGCAAATAGCGCATATGCGAAGTGAACTTCAGAGTCTACGACACCGAAAACAGCGGTTAAGGGTTGTAGGAGGGGAAGCATACGAAGAGGCTGCGCAAAGATACGTAGCTGCACGACGCTTACTAAATTATGAAATCAAGCAGCCTAAGAAAAATAAATTGAGAGAACTCGGCGGAGTGCTCGATTCAGATCCATGGGGGCGGTCCTATCAGATCGGTAGGCGCTTCCTGTTCTCACGGAGGAGACAGCAAGACGCCAACTGATTAGATTGTTTCCTTGCGAAGATAACGGTGTTGTTGAATACATCGAATGTGACAGAAAGCGCTTCACGCAAGATGAGGTGACGACGGCCATCCTCAAACTGAAGGACAAAAAAAGTCCGGGCCCACACGGCATACCAGCCGCAGTACTAAAGGGGCTAGTCAAGGAAGTCCCGTGGGAGATTACGGAAATCGCCAATCATGGACTCGAGAACAGGACTTTCCCAGAATGCTGGAAGAACTCAAGAATGGTTTTTCTCCCTAAGCAAGGTAGGAGATGAAGCTAACCCGGATTATCGCCCCCTGTGCTTATTAAATAACTTCAGTAAGGACGTTGAAAAGATGCTTGCGCTTCGCGTGATGGACGAGCTTAATGCGGGCGCGGGCAACCATGCAAACCAGTTTGGCTTCTAACCGGGACGCTCCACAATACAGGCGATACGAAAGGTAGTAGTGAACTGGGCTACTCTAGAGAGACCTGGCGCACAAGAAGAATGCCGATGCTAATCCTGTTGGACGTACATAATGCATTTGGTTCAATAATATGGGAATCGATTATGGCAGCGCTGTCTGCAAAAGGGATCAGTGCCTACCTCAGGAGGCAAATTTTTGAGTACTTTCCGACACATGGGTTGATACTGACACCCAGAACGGAAGGCTGAGATTTCAGATCTTCGGGGGCGTGCCGCAGGGGTCTGTTTGGGGCCGTTGCTTTGCACTCCTAGTCTATGATGGCGTCCTGCGGCTTCCTTTGCCGGCTGCAACTGAAACAGTGGCGTACGCTGATGACCTGGCCGTTCTGATCAGCGGCAGGTCTGAGGCTGAGCTGGAAGAAAGAGATTGGATGCGGGGACTCGAACTGGAGCTACCCCCACAGAAATGGGTATACGTTACACGGGCAGAAGAATGGTGGGTAGAATAAACCTCATGCTAGGCGGATAGTTGTTACAAGAAACATGATAAAGTATCTCGGGGTACAGATCCACAAATCATGTAAATTTAGTCAACACGTAGTAGACAGTTGTACAAGGACCAAAAAAACCTTGAAATCACTGAATGCGTTGATCACTACTAAGTCGGCCCAAGGGCTTCCAAACGCCGATTAATCATGTCAATGATAACTTCAGCGCTGTTATATGCCACCCCGGTTTGGGGTGGAGCAATGAGGGTCATGAAGAACCGGGCACAGTACATGTGCCCGGTTCCTGAGGACTCTCATGGTACGCCTGAGGACTCTCAGTACCTCAGGCGTACGTTGTAGGGTGTTATGGTGGATTATAGAACTATGTCGTAGAGTGCGGTTTGCGTCAGTTTTGTCATTTGACCTGCAAGTTAGAATGCGAGAGCTTTGCTACGATGGTATGGGGAAGATTGAGGCCGAGGCTAATGTAATGGAGACATGGCGGAAAGATGAATGACTGGAAATGAAGCAGCCTGGATAAGGGGATTAATCACAGACATAGATATGTGGACGAAAAGGAAACATGGAGATATAACTTTTAATACGTCACAAATGCTCTCCGGCCATGGAACGTTTGAACATTACCTCAATCGATTTGGTAGACGGGACTCTCTCCGTGCTGCATGTTTTGCGACAGAGGACACAGTGGAATATACCATATTTATGTGTGCGCAATGTCACCTTTGGCAGACTCAAGCAAGCATCGACAGATTAAGATCCGAAAACCTGGTGTCCTTCATGCTATCCTCAGAAGAGAACTGGAGGGCCTTCGACACGTATTCTATGAAGTGTTACACGCCAAGGCCGCTGAAGGGAGACGCCGTGGACTTTAGCGTAAGAAAGGGCGGATAGCTCCATCCGTGAGGGCCGGTATGCTTAGGTGTACCGGTTCCGATAAGCGGATGGGGACTAGGGAGCTAGCATAGATCAGGGGTAAAATTAAGACCGAGACCCAGTCATTGTGCGGGGTGGGAGAACGACATGGTCGGGCCCGGTCACCTCGTGCGGCGATTACAGGTGGACAGTTAAGACTGAGACCCGGTCTCTGGGGGGGGGGGGGGGAATTACATAGTTGGGCCTGGTTACAAAGCAGGCAAAATAAAGATCAAAAGATCCGGCAGGGGGCCGAACTGCCGTGCCGGATTTACTGCCGGTGAGCGGGGAGGCTCCCTTAGAGTAAAAGGCTGAGCTTTACTTAATTGGATGTTTGGCCCAGGGGAGTAGGGTGGAAAAAGAGTAAGGGATAAAAAAGATTTCCACCTTAAAGTTAAGAAAAACTTCAAATTTACTCAATATGACAATGGTTGCATGTGAATAAAAGTTTCACATGCTTAGCATACGACAAGTCCCATCTTCTTAGAATTCCAGCAATATTTTGGTCATCCCTTGCCGTAAGGGTTGGTCACATCAAAACGTTTTTCAGACAAAAGTTTGTTGGGTAATGTTTAGAGGACTAACGACCACTTTAAACCGATTCGATATTGTTTTTTTTTTTTTTTTTTTTTTTAGGGCGAAAAACGATTGGTCGTTATCATCGCCCGGAAAATAAATAAATAGATAAAAGTAATTAAAACTTAAAACTACTATCACAGGAACAAAATCCGGAATGGGTGTAAAAGGCCCATTCTCGGATAACAAAAACACTAACATGTAACTTAAAACTACGTTAAAAACTATCATATTAAAACTAAAAAAAGAGATAAAACTTACAACTAATATCACAAAAATCTTACAACTAATATCACAGACGAATTTAAAAACCATAAAAAAAAACAACAAAATATGAATATATATATATAAAAAAAATTCCAATAGGGAGTGTAAAAGGCTCGCTACTCGGATAACAAAAACAATACATAGGACTAGAGTAATTAAATTTTTTGTATTAACCCTATACTACGCAAACACAGAAACATCCGGTTTAAAACCTCTTTATCATTACACAAGATACCACGGATGTTTCTGGGTAGTTTAAATTTACGACGCAATGCCGCATAACATATGCAGTCCACGAGTATGTGGCGCACAGTCACGCGGCAGTTGCATCGTGCGCATAGAGGTGGTTGTCCTCTTGTAAACAGGTACTCGTGTGTCCTATCCGCAATCGACAGAGAACTACTTCCTCACGCCGGGGTTTTCTGTATGAGGAGTCCCATGGTAACACAGAATCTTTAATCTGACGGAGTTTATTATCAACGGTAGCCGTCCGTCCAATCACCTTGCCACCTTGCTCTTAATAATTGTTTTACATAGTTAATGAAATCAGAAGTAGCAACTCGGGTGGTGAAAGGAGGCTGGTTACATGCTTCTTTGGCAGCGGAATCTGCATGTTCATTACCTGGAATCCCTACGTGGCTAGGGACCCAGCAAAAACTTAATTCTGTGTTGCGATTATTCAACTCAGCGATTGCGTTGTAAATTTCAATGACGATAGGATGTTTGGAATAAAAGTTTTTTAAGGCTTGGAGAGCACTACACGAGTCACTGCAAATAAGAATTTTTCTATATTTAGGGTTAATGATGTTTAGAGCCTTATTTATAGCGTATAGTTCAGCGGTAAACACACTCGTAATACCGGGTAGACCAAACATATAAGTTCTTTCATTGACAAACAAACTGTATCGTTTTGTTTCGATCCATCAGTGTACACAACCGCTTCTGGTTTCATCTTGGAGAGAACACACTGAAACATTTGCTGAAAGACAATAGATGGTTTTGATTGTTTATTGTATGTAGTCAGGTCAAAATTAAAATTTATTAGGTTTATTCTCCATGGAGGATATGAGCAAGGATACATAGGAAAGAATGACGGTGTGTCAACATTTATATGCTGCAGCAAACGCCAGGTACGGACACCTACAGGTGCAGTACGATGTGGATGGTCCTCATACTTTCCTAGATTAGGATTTCTAAAGACCGAGTCAAGAGCCGGGTGATTTGGCTGTCCTCTGAGATGAGCAAAATAAGATAATAAAAGCTGGTCTCGTCTATCCCAAAGTGATGGTTCACCACAGTCTACAAGTAAGCTTGCGACAGGACTTGATCTAAACGCGCCTGTGGCAAGCCGAAGGAAAGTATGATGTACACTATCCAGCATTTTAAGCACGAATTGACGAGCTGAAGAGTAGGCGACACAACCATAATCTAAACGGGAGCGAATAAAGGAATAGTAAAAACGTATCATACCTGATCTATCGGCTCCCCAGTTGGTGTTAGTAAGGACTCGCATCATATCTAGAAGTTTGGAACATTTTGTTTTCAATTCTTTTAAATGTTTGACCCCAAGTAAGACGACTATCAAAAAATAAACCTAAAAACTTGACGTAAGTAGAGATAGTAATAGTCTCTCCGTTCAGAAAAATTTGCGGAATAGAAGGGTTTCGTAGCCGAGAAAAAACTACACATTTTGTTTTTTCGGATGAAAATGTGAAACCAGTAATCCTGGACCAAGCTTCAAGGTGAAATATAGTGTTCTGCAGTAGTCTCTCTGCTGTAGGTGCTGAACGGCTTGCAATGTAATGTAATTCCAGCATTACCCTGCATGAGGGAGTGGGTCCCACCACATATGCAGTGAACCCCACACACCCAGTATGTGCGGGCTGCTGGGTGTTTGGTTCTGGCAAATTTCCCATTTCCTACAGAAAACAAAAAAAAAACTTCTTTTTTATATATATAGATGAATTTAATTTTAATCAATGTTTATCTATAAATAGAAATTTAGTCTCCAGTTTGTGGGCTGATTTATTTGACTATTCTGGCTGACCAGTGGTCTGATAAGATTATTTATTTTAGTATTAATTTTCTTTTTAGATGTAATTAAAACTCCTTGTTATTTTTCTTTGATTTTATCTTTGTAATATTACAGTTCACATAACTATTATTTATAATATATTATTATTATTTATATTTATACAGTAAGTATAGAAACTATAGTAATATAAATTTATTTCTATGTATTATTTACTGTTTTTTATACTCCAATTTGCCGTATCACTGGTTTTAGTATGACAACTTTATATATCTATTTATTTTTGACTGATAATTTGTTTACATATTAATGATTTACAATTCTATCTTTATTTGAAAACATTTTTCACTGTGGGTTGGGGTTACAGCACGCGTGCTTATTTTCTATTTTATTCGTCTTTATCTCTTTTCTTTTCGCTTTTTGTAAACTTTTCTGAACTTTTTATTTTAATTAATTTATAATTACGATACTTATTGACAACTTTGATGATGAAATTTCTCATGAGTGTTATAACACTACCGAGGTTGATGATATTGTTAATTTTCAGCCAAAATTTATACTAGAAATATCTGTAACTATTCTCTTAATTTTTTACAAATGAATATTCACTGCCTAAACAAAAACTCTGATGAATTTGGATACATTATTCAAAATTGTTAAACCCAATTTCATATAATAATATTAACAAAAACTTGATTGTTTTATATTAATGACAATGATTATAATTTGAATGGATTATTAATCCATTCAGATAAACATTATATGAGATTATTAAATTATTATTAATTATTCACATATAAATTATATGTTTTGTTTTAATATCTTCAGTCATACATGAGTCGGGTAATCTAAATAAGAGTAATGGGATAAGTATATTTTATAAAGACAAGTAGCAAATAAATCGATTATACTATGAAGTTCTTGAAGCTAATTCGATAATCATATACGTAGTGACACAGGAAAATGATGACAATGCTTAAATTGCACTTTATTGTTCTCCTTCGGCAATATCACAGTGACTGGCCCACTGGCTGCAACTCCAGAATACTGTCAAAACAATACCAATTCAGTATTCGATTGATTACAAAGTTACTGCTTACTTTAATTACAAAATTTTTTTTACAAATTGGTAATTTTATCTTGATTTAATAATAAACATAAACTACACAATAATCAATATACAGTATAAAAAAATAAACATACATAAAAAAAAGAGCAGAAGGAGGAACTAAGAATATTATAGGCATGCAATACTGAGTAATAATGTAGAATAATACAAAATATGAAGGATAATTTATTCAGGCAGCAGAAATTCTGCAATACATTGAAGAATATTTTCAAATAAATCTTTACCTCAAGTATTTAATTTCATTTCGTGCCCATTATCACAGCTTGGATCATTCAGAATGTCTTTGTTTTGAAAGACTGAGTAGCTATTTTATTATTGTGAATGTGGATTGGTCAATTACAGTAAATTAATTTTAGGAAATAAAAATTTCGTTTTCAATAACATCATTAGAACTTTGCTGGTAAGAGTCCACAGAACTGGACGGCATGGCAAAGTCAACGAACTATGTTTATAGTTCTGAACATGACCTAACCTAAAAAGTGAAATGAAAATGGGTAAAAAGATTAAAAAATAAGCATGAAAAAATTATATTTCAGTTCAATTAATTTGTAATAAAGAATACTTTCAAAAAATATCTCAAATTATGTTAGAGAACATTTTTTCTTCCATTTGATGAACCGTGGGACTTATATATATATCACTTTTTTCTCAAAAAGGTGGTTTTACAAATCGTGCCGTTAGGTAGCGTACAAAAACTTGAAAATATAGTTGAAATAATAAAATTTAAAAGAAAATATACTACACCTTGTTTTAATAGTAAATGTTAATTCCCATCACTTCATTAAAAAAATAAATAAAATATGTGTAATACATATATACATTTATACGTAATACATCACATTTACAGAAATAATACAATTCTTATGATTATTTGTTGTTTAATAAATGAAATCGGCCTGGTTAGAGTTTTATAACAAATTTTTCTATTTTTTTCTTCTTATATGGAACACTTAAACATCTTTTATTATCTATTATTATATATCTATTGTCTATCACATATATTTAACATGTATATATATATTTTATTTTGTCTTCAGTCATTTGACTGGTTTGATGCAGCTCTCCAAGATTCCCTATCTAGTGCTAGTCGTTTCATTTCAGTATACCCTCTACATCCTACATCCCTAACAATTTGTTTTATATATTCCAAATGTGGCCTGCCTACACAATTTTTCCCTTCTACCTGTCCTTCCAATATTAAAGCGACTATTCCAGGATGCCTTAGTATGTGGCCTATAAGTCTGTCTCTTCTTTTAACTATATTTTTCCAAATGCTTCTTTCTTCATCTATTTGCCGCAATACCTCTTCGTTTGTCACTTTATCCACCCATCTGATTTTTAACATTCTCCTATAGCACCACATTTCAAAAGCTTCTAATCTTTTCTTCTCAGATACTCCGATCGTCCAAGTTTCACTTCCATATAAAGCGACACTCCAAACATACACTTTCAAAAATCTTTTCCTGACATTTAAATTAATTTTTGATGTAAACAAATTATATTTCTTACTGAAGGCTCGTTTAGCTTGTGCTATTCGGCATTTTATATCGCTCCTGCTTCGTCCATCTTTAGTAATTCTACTTCCCAAATAACAAAATTCTTCTACCTCCATAATCTTTTCTCCTCCTATTTTCACATTCAGCGGTCCATCTTTGTTATTTCTACTACATTTCATTACTTTTGTTTTGTTCTTGTTTATTTTCATGCGATAGTTTTTGCGTAGGACTTCATCTATGCCGTTCATTGTTTCTTCTAAATCCTTTTTACTCTCGGCTAGAATTACTATATCATCAGCAAATCGTAGCATCTTTATCTTTTCACCTTGTACTGTTACTCCGAATCTAAATTGTTCTTTAACATCATTAACTGCTAGTTCCATGTAAAGATTAAAAAGTAACGGCGATAGGGAACATCCTTGTCGGACTCCCTTTCTTATTAGGGCTTCTTTCTTATGTTCTTCAATTGTTATTGTTGCTGTTTGGTTCCTGTACATGTTAGCAACTGTTCTTCTATCTCTGTATTTGAACCCTAATTTTTTTAAAATGCTGAACATTTTATTCCAGTCTACGTTATCGAAAGCCTTTTCTAGGTCTATAAACGCCAAGTATGTGGGTTTGTTTTTCTTTAATCTTCCTTCTACTATTAATCTGAGGCATAAAATTGCTTCCCTTGTCCCTATACTTTTCCTGAAACCAAATTGGTCTTCTCCTAACACTTCTTCCACTCTCCTCTCAATTCTTCTGTATAAAATTCTAATTAAGATTTTTGATGCATGACTAGTTAAACTAATTGTTCTGTATTCTTCACATTTATCTGCCCCTGCTTTCTTTGGTATCATAACTATAACACTTTTTTTGAAGTCTGATGGAAATTCCCCATTTTCATAAATATTACACACCAGTTTGTATAATCTATCAATCGCTTCCTCACCTGCACTGCGCAGTAATTCTACAGGTATTCCGTCTATTCCAGGAGCCTTTCTGCCATTTAAATCTTTTAATGCTCTCTTAAATTCAGATCTCAGTATTGTTTCTCCCATTTCATCCTCCTCAACTTCCTCTTCTTCCTCTATAACACCATTTTCTAATTCATTTCCTCCGTATAACTCTTCAATATATTCCACCCATCTATCGACTTTAACTTTCGTATTATATATTGGTGTACCATCTTTGTTTAATACATTATTAGATTAAATTAAATTAAATTTAACATGTATTTTTATTAAAAAAAATTCAAAATTGATAACAGAAATGTAATGTCTTACCTTTTTTTGATATCAGTATAATTTTGTTAAAAATAGTTTAATTTATATTACAGAAATTTTTGTTTTTTGAGTGGAAGAAATGATATCTGCAAGACTCTTACCATATAGTTTACAATTTCATTGTAATTTTTTTGGTTTACAAATGACAACAATGAATGAAGGCTGTTGCATGAATGATTTCTGATGAATGGAATATTGTAAATAAATTAATTACGGTTCAGTGGAGGTGGTAATGATGCACCATGCGGCGGCTATGATGTCATTCCATCCTATATCAAGGCACATTTATACTACTCCCAACAATATGCAAACTCTGCCACTTAGCCAAAAAGATCCAAACAAAGATTAGTAAAAAAATAAATTTTATCTAATAACAAATCTTAAAAATGAAAGTTGGGATGAAATGTTTAGTGCTAAAATACAACTGTAGATAATTTAGTTTCCAGGGGCAGACTATATTCAGAAATGTTTTCCATATTGGTTTTGCTGCTCAGAGTAAGAAATTGGGATATATTTTTTAAACAGTTAATAAATAGTTTACGGGGATGCTGTGAATAGCCAGTGAATCCATTTCCCTAAGAAGTTTAAAATGTGAAATGCTATCAATTTGGATTTGGCTAAGGCCAAATCCAGAAAAACTGTCAGTCTTTATTTTATGATAGATTTTTTGTGATCTCTATTAAATGAGTAATAGCATCTTAGGTGCATTTTTTCCTGGAAGCCATATTGACTTGTGTGAATTACATTTTAAATAATTTATTAATACTTAATGAAAAATTGTATTTATTTATTATTATGGAAATTTTACAATTTACAACAGTACTGGCACATGCGTGCATGAACACAAATGTGTCTGATCTGAAAACCTATTTACCCCTCTGTAACAGATGTTGATACAAGGAATGTTCACATTGCTTATACACCACCAATAAACTGAAGATCAATTCTGGGAACTCAAAAGAGCTTTTTAAAGTAAATTCATTACTTCTATAATAAGTATCTTTTATTTTCAGATTAAATCTGATGTACATATAATAACCCAGAAAAAATTTAGAATTACTGCTGTACACAGCGAGTGGTAATAACAGAAACAATTGTTTTCTAAATTGAATTCACTTTATTATATTTATCTAAAAATAAATTACATCTATTATTGCACAACAGTTACAACATAATTTACTTTTAATATCAACAGACATGATAGAAGTAAGGAATGTAATTAAATATTAATACTTATTGAAATATTACAAGAGTATAATACAATCATAACATAGAGCTGAATAATAATTCAAGAAAAAACTTTTTCTTGATTATATAATTTTACTATTAAAATAAAAAATCATAATTTCAATATACAATTTAATGTGAAGTGAACACAAATGTAATAAAATATAATTTTTAATAAATAATAAATTTACAAATAGGTAACAAAAACACGTTAATTCTAGTAACTAAAAATACCTTAATTAGTGCTTATAGCAGAAAAATGGCTAACGACTTTTATATCCTTAATGGACTGGAGAGAATGTCTGGATGAAGACGTTAAAAAAATAAAATAGTACAAAAATTTTTCTGTTCCTAGCTAACAGTTAAAAATAAATTGTAAACTGTGCAAGATAAATTGCATATACTTTTGAAGTATTTTAATATATGAAAGCCCAAAATTGTAACAAATTGTCATGTTTATAGTGTAACAATACAAATTCTTAATTCCAACAGTTTGGTTAAACAGATAATATTATTATTATTAATATCACAAGAATGGAATGTATAAAATAATTTTACAGGTTTTATGTCAGTGAAACTAGCCACAACTAATTCATATATACTGTTTAGAAATGAGATTGATGAAAAATATTTAAGCCTATTACTATTTTACTAAGTACATTTATTAAATTAAATACAGTGAGCTCTTCAATTGGGCGCATGATCTACTCCTTGGAACTTATGGGTGTATCAATCACAGGAAAACTTGGTTATAATATCAATAATAATAGTTATTATTATTGATATTTATATTATTAACTCCCCTCCTATATAAAATAAATTTGCTGGTTCTACTTATAAAACATGAAAATTTCATACTTATTGTAACTCTTGATAAAAAAAAATGCCTAGATGATCCAAACATTTTTTAGAACAGTATTAGTGGTTTTCATGTTTATTAAACTAAAGTAGACTAACAACCAATGTTTAAACATAAACTGTGGTTCTGTGACAGTAGGTGAATGGTACTACAGGCAGCAGAAGCGATACTTGGCTTTAAAGTTCGTGTTTATGATATACTTTTATATAGTGCAGAGATACAGTGATGAAAATATTTTTGTTTTTTAGCTTATTTTTTCTGTTTAATTCAAAATGTAACTTTTGCTAGGATTTAATATCAGTAAATACGATTAGGTCAAAACCCATAATATTTCTTGTGCAGCCAGGTAAAAATTAAATAAATTACTGACTATTAATAATTTTAAAATTAAGAATTATAATAGCCAAATTAAATTAAAAACACAAAAAACACTGCAATTTCATTCAGACATCTTAGACTACTGACTAGAAAGTAAATAATCTAGGTCCTCTTGAAATCTAAACAAATCAAGAGGAAATGCGGTTCAATACTATTGTGTTAGGTTTTAATTAATTTTTAAGAGAAAAATTCATTTCTAACATTTTTGTCATCTATAAAGATAGGATTGTATTTACGAATATATATATATATATATATATATATATATATATATCAGGAGTGAATGTTTAGAATACTGTTGTGCACTACTGGGTGTTATTAAATTAAATGTAGCACATCAAAATAAAAAGAATATATATATATTTTTTTCAGACATTATACTACCACTGCATCAAATAAATTATTTTAAAAACAAATATTTAAATCCACCAGATACAGTTCAAGTAAAAGGTAAGAACACTCAACTTATGAAAATATCTCACCTTTAATGGTAATCATTATCTTATCATGGTAGATGTAAGAGGTTTTAATTATTACACTAGTATATATATATATATATATATATAGTAATGACTTTAAAATTTTAACCATATATCTTAATTTATAATTGTATGTAATTTATAAAATTTGTCTGTTGATGATGGTGTAAAACTATGAAAGCATTATAGGTAGGTGAGTGTTCTCACCTTTTATTTGAACTGTATCTGTTTTTCCATCTTGAAGCAATGCAATGATTTCACTTTAACACACTTCTAAAACTGTAAAACATTCCTGAATTAAGGCTTCATAGAATTTTGCAGTAGTTTTTGAGACTGCCCTGAATATGCAAACATCACAATAAATTACTACAGATTAATACAAAGAAAAATAACTATCTGTAATAATGAATGTTACTTCTAGAACCAAATTTCCAGTATTATAAAAAAAATGAAACATAAAGTGAAGTCTCTTATCGCTATATGAACTGTGATGAATACTCTACTTCACTGACATGTAGTACAGCATAGAATACTCTGTTGACTTTCCAACTGTTTTAGATTAATATTATGTTATTAGGGAAAACAATAAAGTGATGTAATCTTCTGAGAGGCTGGCAGATCCTCTGTACATTGATTGATCCCTCCCTCCCCTCCCTCAATTTATCCTTGATTTCTTCTTTTCTGAATAGAAACCACTGAAACTAGATCAGACACCTCACTGGCATCATCTGAAATTGGGGGGGGGGGGAGCTACTTCTTCTATAATGGACCTTTGACAAGGGTGAGATTTACCTTTCAGCTTGTCAGGTGACTCCTTTCCTATTCAGGGATTGCATGTAAGCTGAGATGCCTGTCGTGCTAAAGCTAGACTTTCAACTCTTATAATGTATAACTTAGTTTAATTAACATTTCAAAAACATTTAGATGGACCAAATAAATGTTTTAGCCAGTACTATTTTCACAACTTTAAGCAAATTAATTTTGTGAGTTACTTTATATAAAAATTTAATTTCATATTACTTCTAAAAATCTTTTTTATTTATAATTTTTATAATTAGTAACATGTTCTAATAGAATGAATGTGTAATTTTACATAACAAGTCAGATAATGACTTTTTCTTCAAAACTTTGAAAAATGTTACAGCAGAGTTTTGCTGCAGGTAATCTTTACAATGTGATCAATAGATCATGTCATTAAGAGTTGCCATATGTAAGGTGATGAATATTTTGCATAGAGCTTAGAAAAAAATAAAATATTTAATTGTTGATAGAAATTACCAAAAGGAAAATCTAAACAATGTTTTCCTCAGTGCCAAAAAGAAAGCACAGATACAAGCAGAATCAAATTCAAATAATTTTGAATTAAAACTGTAAAAAGATTATTACTGTGCAAGATAAAATATTTAATTAAATTTTTATAATGTACTGAAATTTTCAATGAGTGCAAATAATCTTTTTATAAATCCAATATCTCAATAAAGCTGTAGCGTATTTAGTAACTAGGTGATTAATTTTATTTATAAATTAATGACTGAAAGCAAAAGAATATCAACTCCAAGAACTAGAACTTAATCTAAATTGATATTATATATATATTTATATACACATAAACATTTTATATGATGTTCTCTTAACAAATAAATAAATAAAATATACCTCACATTAAGTATAATTAACTACATGGAGGCAGCAATACTATATAACAAAAAAGCATGCTTAAATCTGTATAATTTTATAAGTGTGTTACTTGTACATATGTATATTAATTCAAATGAATTGTCATAACATTGTGTTAAATATTTAATAGTGATTCAAAAACCAATAATTACATAAATTCATTTCCTCGATCAACAACTCAGTTTTTTTTAACGGTAATAGTTTCTAAATATTTATAATTACAGCTTTACAAATGCTGCCTAAATGTTCATTGTTACATACAAAATGTATATATTAAATATTTTAATCACTAATCATATAGTAAAAGAAAAAATTTGTTGTGCATAGCTTAATTTCTTGAAATCAATTTGTTTAAACCTTCTTCAACATCGGGAGGTTAAGTACTTCTGGTATCTCAATGTCTTCCAAACGAATGTTCGATGGATTAAAAGGGAATCTCACAGGAAAATTGAATTTAGTATCCATTAATAAAGGCTGTAAAACATAAAAATACATGTATCAATAAACATATAATAAAAAGAAAGAGAACAAAGATGGATGAATGAGTGCTAAGGAAACAAAATGAAAAAACCCTTACTGAATACTGTTTCAATTAAATTATTAAGAGACTTCAGTCATAATAAAACTTTCACTCATGGGAATATTTTAGGGAATTTATGATTCTGGAATATTTTACAACTAAATAAGATACAAGTAAAAAAAAAAGAAGATTTAAAGGATTTAAAAAGAAATTTTTTTCAGAAGCCTAGCATCCAATAATGCTATCACCAACAGTTAACTGATGAATTTGAAGGGTTCAGTTCATCAGGTAAGCTGAAGCTTATAAATTGGCAATAAATGGCAGTGATTTTAATAAAGACAGAAAAATTATTTTTCAATTTGATCACTTGCTGTTTTTTTATATATAGGTCTATTATATATATTTTTTATATATAATAGGTCTATTACAAAAGCACTGCCTATTACAGCATGGAAACAGGTTCTAGAGAACTTTATTAAAATATGAATGATTTTACGCTCTAAATACTGTTCCTTATCTCAGTACCAAGTGGAATAATTTGTCATATTATTAACTGTTTTTTATCCTGTACATATAATCTTGTATTTTTTCTGGCTAAGTTTTATGTAGTGACTAGCGAGAACTTAAATAATAAAGAATTTTATAGTCAAAATATACGGGGGTAAATCAAATATAATTTATTTTTCTACATAGTTTCATGCTTTAGAAATACATGTGTGCATTAAAAACATTTAACGTTAATATGAACATTTACAATAACATTATCCCTCAATTTGAAGGGTAATTAATTACTTTAAGGAAATATCCATTAGTAAACCTTTGCCAACTTTCACATAAATTTTCTGTAAACATTCCTATTCATACTGATTCACACTCGACCTCTGCTTCTAAAATGTCTAGAATCTAAAGTTGGAAATAATCCCAATAATTTCATGAAATTATGATAAATAATGAACAATAGACTCTAAAAGATGCAATTTTATCTATGTAAATATCAATTCAGTTACCTTATCATGGGAATCTCCTCTTCCTTTAAGATGTTGTGAAATTTTTCTTATAAAGGAAACAGGTACACGTTCTTCAAAGTCATCAGCAGGAGTATACAGGTTCAGCAATTTAATTATCTGTAATAAAATAAACAATTTAATCAGTAAATAGGAAATAAACACACCACAGTAACCGATGGATTGATGCATACAATTATTTCTTCAGATTTCAAACCGATGATTAACAGAATAATTGTTTGAGAAGCTAGTTAATAAAGCTAGTTGCTTTGATTTTAGGGCATCTCCATTAGTAACTGGATCAACTTATACGTACATCTACTAGACTAATGTTATTTTTGTTTATTTTATCTTATTCCTGCTGTTATTAAAAAAAAAATAAAAATAACTCATTTAGATGAAACCATCAATCAAACCAATAAACTTGTTTGCTGATAACATTATTTTAAAGAGCAAACAATTATAAAAAAAATTTAAAAAAAAGCTAAATCAATTTTTTACATGATGACATCACTAGAAACAGCTGGTCATAAATGTCTTCCTTTTGCATCGTTATTCTCATTTAGTAGATTATATTCCAACTTTGAGTACTTATTTTTCAATATTGCTGTACTAAAACAATATAAGTATCTTTCTCCTAATCTCATATCATCTGTTATAATATCCATACCTTACAATTTTTGTATGTTGTTTTATCAGAAAAGAAAAGAGAAAGTTAATAATCACTCCAGATGACTTGTGTAATTTTACTTTACTCGCTACATTCAATTATTAAAATCAGACACTAATTATTGTATACAATTATAAAGAAAAAGTAATCTGTTAGATCATTTATTATAACAAAACATCCATGTGGTAGACATAGCAAATGTAAAGAAATTTTACAGACTGTGCACTGGACATGCCAGATGAAAGGATGTATTTCTTTGCTTAAATACTATTTTCACAAAAATATTAATGTACTCTTGTATTCAAGCATGAATATGAACTAGAAATGAAAAAAAAAAATTAGTGCATATGAGTTGTGTATACAAATATGCCAATGAAAGTGATATCAGGTATGTAAGGAAATTATTATAAATTAAACCATATAATTATGTCAAGAAATAAGTAATTAAAATTTACAGCAAGTAACAGTAAACAGTCTGCAATATTTAATACAAATTTTATATAAACAGATTATAATCTACAAAATTAATCAAAGAAATACCCTTCTTAAAATCTGTAGACATGAATTAAGTATTTACCTGTTGAGGTGACATCTTGTTGCACATTTCACAAGCTGTAACAACATCATCATCAGTCTTGCGAGACTGTAGTAACTGGGAGGCCTGAATTATTGGAGCAAGTGTTTCCAGTATTTGAGGATGCTAAAAGAATAGTAATATTTACTTTAGAAATAAAATTTAAAGTTGCAGATTTAACACAGACGTTTACAAAAATACACATAAAACATAACAACACTCAAATACATATATAACGTATAAAGGAATGCAATAGAAAAAAGTGTCTTTTTTTTCAAAGTACACTTGTCAGTAAAAAATCTAATTAAAAACTTGACTACTCAGCATAGTGAAAAGTTTGAATTACTGGGAGTCAGAGTTTTGGTAAATATTGAGAAATCATAAATTACATCAGTTTAATAAGATAAAGATTATTCTTATTGAAAATGGAGTAACTGATTCTTATTTTACTTATACATCAATTTTTTATTTATTAATCCTTATGATGTTACATAAATCTCATAAACAAATATTTGTGTGTTAATTTTAAATGAACAAGCCAGAAAACTTACATGCACTGCGATTATTTTATGAAGAGGGTTAGGGTTATTTCAATTAATAAAAAGTAAAATGAAAGTAGATAAAAAAGTAGTAGTAAAAAGTGAAAGTAGTAGTAAATTTAAATGAAAATATTGTTTGATACAGGCTCCTTCAACTCTTGATTGACTTACTGAGAAGTTAGGACTAAAGGGTTTCAGATTATACCATACACTGTACAATATTAAATTATATTTCATACTTGTAGCATACAAAAGAATATTTACTCTTAAACAACAGAAAAATATGAAGTTGTTACTTGGAATATAAAGAAATACATTCAAGGTGTTTAAGAAACTAAAAAAAACTAAAATATTAAAATAAATGTCAACAAAAAACAAATATTAGTTTCATAGATATGGCTCACTGTTTTGGTATTAATTACAAAAATGCTATTTTGTTTTCATTTTGGAGATGGTTAAAAATCATATGCATGTTTTTGAAGTGAGCTCATTTCCAGAAGAGGATTGGCTACAAACTAACTAAAATTAGGCAAAGTTGACACGTTCAAAAGTTGAACTGTTGCCATGTTCAAATAATTATAATTACCTGAAGTTTTTGATCCCTCGCCCACTGTTCCAAATGTGAAAGGTTATATCTTATTTGCATTCCTTTGCTCCAATGGCATAGATCTTTTCTGAGCAAGAGGTTGTTTAATGAACTTGCACAAATGTAGTAAAACAGCTAGAAAAAATTTATATAATATTAGTCAATTTTATCACATATGTTCTGGACTCATTACAATATTTAAATAAATTTATATAATATATAAAAACAAACTTATATAATTGTTTGCTGGTGATTACTGCTTTGGGTTGTATTTTTATACTACTATATCAGTAGTAGTATTAAATGACAATTTTTTTTTTATAATACTAGCAAATTCTAATTATTAAGACTTTTGTCAATTATGTTAAAAAAACGAAATAAATTACCTGCTGGAAAACTTGGGTTATAAGTTCAGGATCAACTGCATGGCATACTAAAACTCTATGAAAAGATGTTAATTCCTGTAGTAGTAAATCGAGTGAATGTTGTACTGTAACTGATGATTCAGTGACAGATGGAGCACGGGGTCGTACAGATCCAGATAAACCTGAAATTGCCTCATGCTCCAAGATAGCTGGAATTGCTTTGGGTTGAATTTTTGATTCTGTGTATCTGATAACACCCTAAAAAAAATTCACAATCAATAATTAAAATTCTCTTCATTAATGGCAGAGTTATATTAATATTCAACAAGATAAAACCATTTTATATAAAAATAATATATAATAAAAATTAAAATCTATGCTGTTTATTTCTTAATCTAGTGGTAACAATAAACTGTGTACAGAATGCACTTATGTATAGAACTAATTCAAGTTTGTTTGAAGCCCTTGTACAATACCAAGTGACTGGTAACTTATTTATTGACTATTTCAGCTGAAGCTATTTTTGATTAAACATAAATTTGAAAGTACTGAGTGAAATTAGAGAATGATTAAATTGGCTGGTAGAAGATATGCACTAGGTTGGTATATAAATTCTTATAAGATAATATGTGTACCTGAATTTTTATGGGGGATGATGACTCCGATTATTGTTGTGGGGGGGGGGAGGGATAATGACAATGAAATGGAAGATATAACAGATGATAATATTATTGATTGGCGTTGAAAATATAAATCCTGAAGAACTTATTAGTGATAACAATAACGATGCAGTGTAAATAGAAATAAAAAGCAGTTAAAAGAAAAACTGAAATATACATGGACTAATGAACCACCTGACTTAAAGAAAATCAACTTAACTGGAAATTCTGGTATACTTCACAACATACCAAATGAAGACAAGCCTATTGATTTCTTGAATCCATTTGACAAGTTTTTTGATCTTATTTTAAAGGAAACAAAATTATATGCTAGTAATTTAAAAAATAAAATTCCCAAGCCCAATAAATCAAAATATCCAAATTCACCTGTGTTATCTAGGAAAGAAGTAAAGAGGGAAGAGTTGCAAATATTTCTTGATCTTCTACTTCATATGGGAAATATTAGACTGAATTGTTTGAAAGATTACTGGCTTACTCATTGCATAAGATATACAATAATTTATGTTTCCATAATTACATGGGGAGAAATACATACATAACAATTTTGAGGTACCTTCATTTCTGTCACAATCCTAAAACAGGAGAAGTTATAACTGCCTGTTTGTATAAAATAAGGCCCTTACTGGAGTTATTTAATAACAAAATGAGTGCACTGTATTATCCTAAAAAAGAATAGTGCATTGATGAATCTATGATTTTATGGCGTGATCATTTGATCTTTCGTCAATATATAAAAAACAAAAAACTTAAATACAGTATCAAACTTTATTTACTGACCAAACCTATGGAACAATTTTCAAAGTATCCATCTATACTGTCATTTTAGATGATATGGGTGGACAAAGCCATGCTGCTAATGTTGTCTTACACCTGATGAAAGAAAACTTAAGGTCCAGACCCCCAATTTACATGGATCTTTTTTATAATTCATTTCATCAATCTAAAAAATTGTTAGAAATGGATACATACACGACTGGTACTTTTCGAAAAGTCTGAAAGATAAACCTATAAATGTTGCTGGAGCAAAACTTAAGACTTGGGAATCTATGTCAGTATTCAGAAGGGGTAGGAATTTGTAAATGGCGAGACAAAAGAAACATCATGTTCTTAACTACTGAATTCGAAAACGTACTTATAGAGACCAAAAATGTAAGAGGACAAAAGAAAATGATATAAATATATGCAATATATAATATGCAGTATATAATAAATATGTCAGGCACAGATCATAAAAATCAGATGTTATCATATTATCACAGCGCCTGAAAAATGATGAAAGATGAAACTTATTACAAGAAAAGAAATTTATTACTGGTTGATTATAATATTTCAAGAATAATAACAAACCTGCATGTTTTTTTTGTGTTCATCAGCTTATATTTATGTTGCCTAACTTACATAAACTTTTTTTAAACAAGATGACATGATTTTATAAAGAGGATAACTAATTTTAAAATATGTCATGGAGGTTACTAGGTTATTCTCCAACATATAATAAATTTATCTATCATTTTAACTTTGAAGTCATTAGAAGTTTCTCTTTTGCTTAAATGTATTTTTATGTTCGGGTATCTTGTAAAAATACGCCAGTATAAAAAACTATTTTTTCATATTATTGAGGTGATACTAAATTCTCTCAAACTTTATTTGCAAGTACAAAAATTCCTTTTCATGATTTCTGATTGGCTGTAATACAGGAATTGTTACAAAAGTTCAACATGAAAGGAAATAGTGCCTGGCCCAACCGTTCAAGGAAATCATTTCGTCAGCAAATGTGAAGACAGTGAAAAACAAGGTCACACTTTGGAAAAAATGCTGTCAATATGATAAAAATGTTTGCAGGAGAGTATGGCCATAGGCGACGACTGCACTGGTGAGATGTTGGATCTACTCTGCCGAAAAGATGGCGAAAGAAAAAGGAGGTAACCAGATCCAGGTAGTGGACAGGAGAGAGTGTGTGTAAAAGACAAGAGATGTGTGCATGTATTAGTAAGGGGACGAAAAAATAACGGGTGTATGAAAAGGGTAGTCAGAAATAACTCGATAGAAGAATGGGCGCGGTCGCTAAGGATGACGGAGGGAGGGTCGAACACAAGAACAAATAATAAAAACAGGTGGTTTTGACAGACATAAAAATTCGAAACAAAGCGAAGTTTAACATTCCAGTAATAACACAACGTGACCCACCCAAGCTTGGAATTTGTAGAAAATAACGGAAACTTTATGCCAGAATGGTGTAAACATACTGGGGGGCGAGCGAGCAGAATCATGAAGAGAAGACCAGAGGATGAATCTTATTTACAGGACGAGTGATGAAACCAGAAGAGAGTTTGATACGGACGACATGGCAGATACCATCCTTACCAGGAAATGTTTCCGAGATGACACCAATGGGCCAACGCAGAGGAAGAGTATTGGAGGATTTCAACATGACGAGGTCACCAGCAGCAAGATTGGGTTGGGATTTGTTCCATTTGGAACGAGAGGTGAGCTCATGAAGGTACTCCTTGGACCATCGATTCCAGAAATTTTGAATTTTTTGCTGTAGAAGAGTCCATCGAACACGAAGAGAGAGGTTCGAATCAATGGGTTTTTCGGTAAGAGGATGCGGAGTTGAAAGAACGGATTTGAGAAGTAGTTTTCTTGGGCTTAGAAAGAGGTATGCGATTGATAGGAACGTGGACGGCTGGTGGACCATTCCACCAGGAATCGCAAGAAGGAAGCTGTGAGGCAGATGTTCCTTGAGACGCGATGTCAGAAGGTTTACTTGAAGATTTTACAGAATGAGGTGAAGTAGTTTCCAAAGTTTGTTTAACACGGTTAGCCTCGTAGGTCCGTAACCTGTATGATCTGTTGCGGTTGTTAGCCACGGTTGTAGCGTCTGAAGCAAGAGTTGAAGCGACAGCGTATCGTTCTTCAGGACTTCGAGGGGTTTTAGAGTGAAATGGATGCTCATATCGTTGATCATCCGGATTGGGAGGCTGGGCATACATAACTTCCTCGGTTTCCCTACATTTATGAAAAGTGTCGCCAACAGAGTCTTCTTGTGAAATTACAGTGTTAAAGAAGAAAGTAGATTCTTCAGACGGCGAATTGAACAATTCGGAGGTGTTGCCGATGATTATCCATCCAAAGACAGTGTTGAGCGCAGAAGGAAATCCGGATTCTTGAATGTTGCCGGAAGGCGCCAAAACATGGCAGAACAGGTCACTACCAATAAGAAGGTCAATAGGCGAGGAAAAACAAAACGTCGGGTCAGCGAGATGGAGATGATGAAATTTGTGGGCGACTGAAGGGGATAAGGTATGCGAAGGAAGATTACCAGAAATATTAGGAAGAACAAGTGCCTTAGATTGAAAGGTCCCTTTGAATTGAGGTAAGGCGTGAATTTTAATGTTGGCGGTACCAAGGACAGAAGCATGGGTAGAGGAAATACCGGAATGGCGTATTTGAGAATTTTCCAAAGGAAGAGCGAGTCGGGAAAGACAATCTTTGGTAATTAGGGTACATTGTGAACCGGAGTCCAAAACGGCAAGGACTGTATGCAGTTTACTGAATGAGTCTTCTAAAGAGACGATGGCAGTGCCAAGCAGCACAGTCGAAGACTGTTCACAAGAGGAATGACTGGAAAAACAAGTTGCGTTGGGGTCAGACTGCGGTGAAATTGGAGTAGAACTGATACGAGCGGAATGAGTGACGGGTGAATTATTCGAGAGAAAATTAGGGGCTAGAGTGACGGAAGGTGTCGTGGGAGTAGGTGTGATTACAGAGGGTGAGGGGCAAGCGTTATGAGCAGAATGACAACCAGATAGAGTGGGGGTATGTGGGCGTAGAGACGAGCGATGGGAAGATTGAAAATTACTGGAAGACTGAGAGGGACAATTCTGTGTAATATTTTGCCGGGAAAAAGTGGGAGATGGAGGAGTGGTACAACGACCTGAAGATGAAAAGCATTTCAAAGTGCTGTCATTTGAAATTCCGAAGAGAGCGATGTTACTCTTTTGACACAGTAAAGTATGATGCGAAGAGTTATTACATTTTCTGCAGTTAAATTTTGACGTACAAGTTTTCGGCGAATGAGAGCCCAAACAGTGGAAGCAACGATCATTTTTTCGTAACCAGGCGATTTTTTGTTCATGTGACAAAGTTTGAAATTGTTTACAGCCATAAATGCGATGAGAGTCTGCACATACCGGACAGCTGCCAGATGGAGTGTGGTTTTGAACAAAGAAGGACTTTATCGGTTTGGAGAATTTTGATGTTTGAGGATTAGCGTTATTAAAGTACGTAGGATTTTTAGGTGAACTCGAGGGAAATTTTTCAGAAAAGGTGACATCGGCGTCAAGGCTTTTGGAAATTTTTTCCTCAACCGTGAGAAATTCAATCAACTCTTCGTATGTGGGTACGCTTGACGAAGCGATACGATTTTCAAAACGCGTTCGAACATTGGCGGGGAGTTTTTCTAAATCAAGCTGCAGAAGAAGAAAATTTTCTAAGTTTATGTTGAGACTTTTCAACGCATTAATAGAAGAAATGTACGTTGCCTTAAAATTAGAGAGATAATTTTTACGATCATTGGACTGAAAACATTTAATACGACTGTAAAAGCTATTTAGAAGAGAACGTTTATTGTCATATCTAGAAATCAAAATGTCATAAGCGACTTGATAATTTTCCGCAGAAATGGGAAGAGATTCAATTAATAGGAGCGCATTACCAGATAAATGTGTCCTTAGAATTTGCAGTTTTTGTTCAGAAGATAACTGTGAATTTTCATGGACGGAACCTTTGAACAGATTGTGGAAGTTTATCCAGTCGTGGAAATTTCCAGAAAAAATGGGAATTTTAAATCTCGGAGTCTCTAATAAGGAATGAAAAACTGGTTTGATATTCTGTTTGAAATCGGGTGTTTCTGGTTTTATAAGTTTAATTGGACAAAACAATGAATCCCATTCGGTGCTGATTAAGTTTACATCACAGATTTCTGACTGGTTTTTTATTTCTGAGTTATTAATAAGAATTTCATCGATGATATCATAAAACTGTTGGTCGAGGGCTTTGATATCATCATCAAATTGTTTACTAGATACAGAAATTCCGTGAGAGTTGACAATTCTCCTTAGTTTGTTAACACGAAGCTGCGCTTTGGCTAACAGCGCAGCGTTAGCTGAAATAATGGTAGCCTGAGTACGAGTCATGTTTTGTATTAAGTTTACAATAAATATTCAAATAGTAAGATTAGATACAATATGAAATGCCACTCTTAAAATAACAACTTAATTATACAACAATAATAATATAAAATCTGAAAGAATTTTTTATCAGAGAATTAATACATAAAATAATTGCTATATTCAATTATCACAAACAATAAGTAATCATATAATTACTGTAACTAGTAGTTGTCGTTTACAACTTTCATGACATCATTACTTTCAGTAACATGCTTAAAAACAATACAATATAAGATATTCTAAATTTGAGAGAACAATTTAAATTATTTATATAATAGAAATAAAAGTTTAGATCAAAATAATATATAATAATAATAAAAGTTTAGATCAAAAAATATTTGAAAGAGATTTTATGACAAATATTTACTTTAAGAAATATAGTATGAACTTTAAATCCGGAATTATATCCGGCCCGGAGGACCAAAAACAACTAGCTATGTTGGGTAAAGTTAACAAAAAACACACAGCTAGTATTTGCCAAAAGAAATTGGACTTTATTGAAACCAAATGAATTTATGTTATAATTATAATCTTAAAACATAACAGGAAATTATGAAATTAGCATGACTTAATACTACTTAATATATCAGCTGAATTAACAAATGAATAATGCTGTTAAATACAAAAATACATGAATAAACCTTTATGAATACACAGTGTAACAGAGTCGAAAAATAAGAGAGTTGTTTACAATAATTTCAGTATAGAAGGCGTTAAATCACAATATAAACACATTAAAATACATAATAATATAAATAGAATTTATTCTAATAGTAAGTTTTCTTGAAAGTATTAAGTTACAAAGAAGCACATAAACATAACTTCATATCCGGAGTAATTGTCTTTAGATTAATTTAAGAAAATATGAATTCAGTGCATGAATAGGTAAGAATTAATCTCAGCGATTAACAAGTTAAATTAGATTAAATGAGAGAGTTGATTGCAATAAAAACCTTTCAAGTAAAGGTAATTTGCTCTGAGTAACTGACGTTTGAACACAAACTTTTGATGAACAACACGAAATGTAATAATTGTTATCAATAATAACATATGAAATATATCGCACATAAGTTTTATAATTCTGAAGTAGTGTTTAAATTAAAAGTAGATTTGATGAGAACCATAGTTTGCATTTACTAACCCATAAAATGGGCTACACATGAACAAGGATAACATAAACGTTTAATATGAATAATAATGAATAATTTGCACTTGCCTGTATCACAAACAAATATTAGCCAGAGATGAACTCGTAAAAGCAAGTACAGATGAATACATATGTAATCCTGGGCGTAGTCCGCACGGTGTATCAGGAATACAGAGGTGTGATGTGGTTTGGTGGTAGAATGATGCGTAGAATCTCAGATGTGTAGTGACGAGTTTTGAGATTCTGCTTGAATGAGAATGTTACCACAAAGTTTGCAGGAGAGTATGGCCATAGGCGACTGCACTGGTGAGATGTTGGATCTACTCTGCCGAAAAGATGGCGAAAGAAAAAGGGGGTAACCAGATCCAGGTAGTGGACAGGAGAGAGTGTGTGTAAAAGACAAGAGATGTGTGCATGTATTAGTAAGGGGACGAAAAAATAACGGGTGTATGAAAAGGGTAGTCAGAAATAACTCGATAGAAGAATGGGCGCGGTCGCTAAGGATGACGGAGGGAGGGTCGAACACAAGAACAAATAATAAAAACAGGTGGTTTTGACAGACACAAAAATTCGAAACAAAGCGAAGTTTAACATTCCAGTAATAACACAACGGGACCCACCCTAGCTTGGAATTCGTAGAAAATAACGGAAACTTTATGCCAGAATGGCGTAAACAATTATCATTCACGGAACCAGATGCCAAAGAGGCGTTTTTGAAAAATTATCACTAAAAATGTAAAATATATTAAACTTTATTCATAAATGTAGGTTACATTCATAATTAAATAAAAAAAAAGAAAATTGCATAAATTGAGTTTTTTGTTGAGTATGATAATTTCACCTTGGCTCTGAACGTGTTAAATCAAATAAGGATTAATTTCTAGATTACATTAGCACCATAAAAAAAAGCTACAAACAAATATAGAGAAACTAAAAAAACAATTTTAAATTTCAAAAAAGCTTCATGTAATACCTGATATATCCAGACAGCCGTATCACTCATTACTTGTCTATATTCTGAGAGATCAAAATTTCTGAGGCACTGTTCATTTTGAGTCACTGTATTTTCTTCTTTAAATGCTTTATCACCACTGTACTGTTTCAGATTGTGCAATAGCCTTAAAGTATTTGATAGCCATAATACCATAGTTTCAAATTCATTTATTCGTCTTCGTATAACTTTTTTCACCATATTTATATAACCAATGAGCAAGGCTCTCACCTATAAATCAGTAACAACTTTTATAGTAATCATTAATGCTTGCATAATAATAAATAAATAACAATAAAAAAATTAGAGCATTGAAAAAAAAAATTAAATGTACTAATGTACATGGAAAGTTGAAATATGATGCACTCTTTTTGCAATGTATGAAGGAAATAAAAATATTTACTATTAAAAAAATTAAGTGATTTTTTTTTCTACCATATTGTAAAATTTAATATGATCATTATAAAATAAGCATAGTCAACATTAGTAGTTAACAAAATACTGTCAAAACCATAATTTGGCATCTATTATTATTTTAAAACAACTGATTGCGAGCTATTTTAAAATATACAACTACAGGAAGTCCTGATAAAATGGAAATTTCTAAAAACAAGGTTAAGACATAAGATATCTGATTTCATAGGTTGTGAACCATTTGAAATTTGGTCCAAGATGCTCAAATAAAACTGTAAAAGTGATATGAATTGTGCAAAGTTTTACACTGGGTCAAACAGTTTAAATAGAAAAATAAATATTTCTGATAACAACCTGAGAGATAACAATTAACTGAGGTTATGATTGCTAATAACTTATTTAAAACTGAAAATTGTTCTTAGGCAAACTGTTTCTTACAGAAAAGTAATAAAAAAACAATGTCAACTCAGTAACGTGGAATACCAAAAAGTGAATATAACACCCTAATAATTTTTTAAAAATATTACCACCTAAGATAAACTATTTCTACCCTGATAAGGCCTCAGTTACAGAAAAATAATTTTATAAATTCAAATTGATAAAAAAAGCCAAATTTTTGGAGGGGCTGTTTTACAAATTCTTAATAAAAATATTTTCCCAAGTATTATTTTGAATATATTATAAATTCAAGAGATAAATTCTCTAAAAATCATGTAAAAATAACATTTTTGTAAATTTCTTCAAAATACAGAACTCCCTATGATACTTCCTCACATTGTCGTCACATACTGGTAAAAAAAAGAAAAACAGTACCAACCTCCTGACGTACAACTTAGCATAAGAAATTTAACACTAGGTTAAAAAAAATTCCTGAGGTATAAGTCAAATATATGTAAACAAAGTTATGATACATTCAGAATCATGGGAGTTCAAAACATCAAAAAATAAAAATAATCAGGGAAGTAAATCTTTTTGCATACATATCTATCTGTCAGTTATGTACCCATATTATCCAGGAATGCAAATAGAAATGTGTCACTACCTTTCAGAAAAAAATACACTATTAGATTTTTCTTATGATTCAATAATATAATGAATTTCAACCAATTTATTACTGAAATTCTCTTGTAAGATTTTGGACTATATGGAGAGATTTTAACATGAAACACTAAAAGAAAATCATTGACAATAAATTACAATTGATGTAGAGTTAATTCAGAATCTGTGACTGTGGTCATTGTTGCATTCATATTTCAAAAATAATACATAGCATGTAAGTAGTAATATTTAAAAAAAATTATATAGGGTGGGCAAAAGTAACTTCTCAACTTTTTTATTTTAATAAAACATTACAAATTAACTCAAAATTAATTTTTTAATCTTTAAATTAAATTTCAGTCAAAATATGATTTACTGAATTACGTTTTGAAAGAAGTATCTTTCAAATGCTAGCCTCTGAAGCTTTCACAAATCTAAGCTCTTTCTAACACATTTTGCATAGATAAAACCAATGTTTTTTTCTGTAATGCTGCTATTTTGGTTCAAATGTTGTTTTTACCTCTTTTAAATTTTGTGGCTTATTTAAATAACCCCAAAGAAAAAAAATCAGTTGGTATCCTCATCATAAAGGCCAATGAAAATCTAGATTTCTCAAAAGTATTCAATTTCCAAATTTTGACCTAAGGAAAATAGCTAACCTATTTTCACCTAAGGTTTGGCAGTAACCCAAAAACAAGCATTTTTTTGTTGACGTAGACACTAAGGTGAAAATGGGCTTCTTCATTCATTCCCAAATTAGGTAAAAAGGAATCGTCAGTGTTGATAAACTGCTAGCAGTATTCCAGGAGTATTAATAAATAATCATGCATAATCATTCAAGTTCATTTTATGTGCTAATCGGATTTTACAAGGAAATATTTTTAAATCCTGCTCAATGATGCTTAATAAATATTCTGCTCAATGATGTTCGATTAATGCCCAACAGAGTGGAATGTTTTCATGATGACATTATGGCATTCTCCGATACACTGTTCCTTACAGACTCAATATTTTCACTATTTCTGGAATATCTTGGTTTTCCTGATCTTCTGGAATTTCCCACTGGTTCAGTCTGTTCAAATTTCAAAACCACTGTGCCAGAAGATGATTTTCTATTTTGTAAAATTTTCAATATTTTAATTGTTTTAGAAACACTCCTCTAACTTTCCAAGTACAATTTGACTATTTTCATTATTTTTTGGAGGGTGTATTTTTAAAACATGAATGTTGTTTTTATTTAAATTTAATCTGAAAGAAAATTAAATTATAATATTTTAATAACAAAATTGTAAATTTTTTTTCATAGGAAGTGATCTTTGGCCAACCCATTGTTATAATGAATGTACTTATAAAAATGACATTATATTTCTTGATGGTACAATTTTAGTAGAAAATTTCTAATAAAGAACAATCCAGATATTGTGTACACACAAATCTTCTTTGTTAAATATGTATATAAAATTATTTTTTGTCTACAGTTCCATTGAAAAGATATCAGAATTTTATTTTAACAATAAGTAAAATTTCATTCCTTATATATTTTCCTCAATAAACTATTTTAGCTGTATCATTTTGTTACTACAAGAGTGCTAGGTGAAGACATCAGCTCTGCTATTTAGTAACCATATGGTTGGCTGTTCAGTATCGTTTAAGCACATCAACCATTGGTATACGGAACATGATGTTATAAATTTAAGTTTCAAAAACTTTTTATTTTATACGGATGTGGTCTTCAATGTTATTTTATTATAAACTGTATGTCCAAATGTGAAAAGAAACTGGTATTAAACATATGTAAACATAAGTTTAGGTATCGGCAATTATTTTTATGACAAAAAATTATAATTAGCGGTTTTTATTATAATCAGATTTAATTTTATCAATACAAAACAGGAGAGAAAAATTGCAGTTACTACTCCGACTTGACTGATCTTAAAACCTGATCATCAAAATGGATCCCGAATAAACTAACTAAATGTTATGTTTTCATAATAGTACAAAAGTGTAAATAATAATGATTTTTTTTAATTTTCAGCATTATTTCACTAAGGTAGACATACATATTAATAAAAAAGAGAATAATAAATACTTGGCTTTTTTCTTTAAAATTTACCTTTTCTTCATCATTTATAAAATCTGTGTGTCGTATACACATTAATAATATATAAGCAGGTAAACCAGGTAACAAATTTACAGCTATAGATGGTTTTAAATCTGCAACAAAAAACTAAGATATAACAAATAAGTACCAATTTTTGTGAACTATATAATAAGATTGTGTAATTAAAATTTTTCTGAATACATTATAGGAAGCTCAAAAAGAAAGAAGAGGAGAGGAGATAAGATCTACAAAGAACGATATAACAAAACTTCAACCATGAGTACATGCAACTGATAACAAAGAATTGCAGAATAACTGTTTTCTTTAACTTAATTTCAACTAAGATAGAGTAGTCTAGAGGAACATGATGAAAAAATTAATTTCTAACTGTTGGTAGATAGAAACATGGATAGAGGGGCAAACAATAAAGTGATGAGAGAAATGTAAGAATATACTGAATAAGGAACTGACTGGATTAAGGAACTACAACTGAATTATACTGAATAAGGAAAATAATAAAGGTTGTTAGTGGACAATGTTCATAGTATAAATTACAATTGAAAAATAATCTAAAGAGAAATAAGTAAAAGGAAGGCACAAAGAAAAAGGATAATACAATAATAAATTCAGTATGATCAAAGGAATGACATGAAATGAATCCTGATTACATTATAAAAAATCTGATGTGGACACTAAATGACTTCCTTGTACGCCTATTAAATTATACACACACACACATTTTTTAAAATGGAAAGTACATAAAATTTTATTTCATTAATAACTTCTGATATTTTTTCATATGTATTTTTTATTGTTATTATTGAATTATTTATTGTAATTTTTTTTTTTAAATCAGAAGAATTATTAATAAATCAATATATTTAAATTAAAAAAAAAGGAGATGAAGTCGGATTCGAACTGATGTGCTTTCCCCTTGTAAAATCTAAATATTTCATTAATAAAATTTTATTTGGCTATAACTCTGGAACCAATGAAAATAAGTACATGATATCGTTAAGAAGCTCTCAATGAGGGCTTATAACTGCAGTTAAGAAAAAGTTCAAAATTAAATTTTTTGGATTTTAGGCTTTTTTGAACACTTTTGGTCCAGTCAATTGCAATAAAAAATGTAGGTGCCCTACTAGATGTTACAACAGTTCTAAATCCAAAATTTCAACATCCTACAGTTAATCGTTATTGAGTTATGTGACATACATACATATGTACATACAGTCGTCACACTGAAATTAGTCAAAATGGATATATCTGTTGAAATCTGAAAACTGAAATTTTTCACAATCACAATACTTCCTTTACTTCATACAAGAAAGAAAAAAGAATTACTGTGTGAATTTTAATTTCTAAGAAATCAATTGCACACTTTATTTTTTTAAGGAATATCATTAACAAAAATAAATATTATTTCAAGATATATGTGACTATACTATATACATCTCTGTAAGAGATTTTGCAAGTCTCTGGGTGTGACAGTTGGAGCTGGTCTTGAACTGTGTGCATTTTCTCCTGATCTTTCACCATCCATTTTTAACTACTGGGAGCAACAAAAGCAGTTTGCTTATAACGATTGCATACATAAAATTAGTAACTTAAAGTGACATTAATATTTGTTATCAATGTCATTGAAAGCTAGAAGAGAGATTATTGTCTGGAAAAAATTAATGACTAACACTGTGCAAAGATGGTAAGTTAATATTGATCTGCAGTCAGTACTTAATAAAAATAAGTAAAAGTTCAGTTTGAAAGAATTCTATTTTTAATAACAGTGGTCAACAGAGAAAAAGTCTTCATTTTTCAACTAGACTATACTATAGACTGTATACTGTATTAATTTGATATAAATAACAGAATTTCATGTTAAAGACAATAACAATTAAGGCATATGTATAATAGTACTTACCATGGACTAAATGTCTTATAATGACAACATCATCCCCTTTATGGAACTCAAACATTCCCATATAATTAGTTTTGGTCTCTTTCTTGCGGACAACAGGAGCATTACTTATCTTTTCTCCAGCAGAACTAACTACTGCCTGCTGGATATCAGTTACTTTTTCACTCACTGAAACACATTAAAAATAATTTTTAAGATTCCATTCAAAACTTTATCTGGTAAAGAGCTGACTGTAGAAGTCAATTAACTTTTCAAAAATGGTAATTATAAAAGAAAAAACGTATGAACAAAACTCTTTGTTGGAGTTTAGAATTATCTGAAAACATAAATAATATTAATCTTAGAACAGGCAAGGAATGCCATTTTGATCTCTTATAATGATGAACAAAGTTCATAAAAAAAAGTTTTTACCAGAAGAAATAAAAAATAAACTTTAAAATACATAAATACCTTTATACTATTGAATTAATCAGGGACTAATCTACACAGTTACCTTGACATATTTTCATAATGAAATGCCATTCTTGGTGACAACTGCAAATACATAGTCAATCATTCCAATTAGAGAAAATTAAATTCATAATTGTGACAAATGTAAACATTATACCTCTACCAGAGTTGAAAATAAACAATATTTAAAGAAAAGAACGAGAAAATCAGTCAGAAGATATGCTGTGAAAGAGTACATTGTGAATGAGAAATCTGCTCAAGAATAAATGCTTAAAGAATAATCACAGAAAATGAGTTCTTAGTATGTCTGTATGAATAAATTTGTTTTGAAAATGCTTATTGATTTTATTAATCCAACATTTCATAAAATAATGGCCAATCAAAAATTAACTGTAAATTTTTGACAATTGATTTTAAACAAGTGTTTATTAATACTGACTTTGATTTTCATTTCTTGAAGTAAAACATAAATATGCAAGTAAACTTATATGATGATTTAAGTTACATTATACTGATAAATGAATAATACCAGTTGATGCCAGTTACAAATATATTCTTTTTATTTTATTTTTTAAAAATATTCTCCTATATTTTACAGTTAAAAAAAAAAAAAGATTAAAATTGATATTTTATGCAAATTTTTGGAAACACATAAAAATCATATAAAAAGTAAATTAGCTGGTTCTGTGGGGTGGGTTAGGGAGCGGGGTTTTATGTATATGCCACTAGTTCCGTGGACCAAAATTTGGTGATAAAATGTGATGAATGTCTTTGGTGAATTATTTGATAAATAATTTATTTTAAATAAGCACCGATTTTTATAATAGCCCACACAATCAAAACTGTTGTGAGAACATTATTAATAATTTCTTGTTTTACAATTTATAATGGTAATTTTTTTTTCACAGAGAATGATTTTTTTCTGTTTTTAAGAACAATGGGGGAAAACGGTGAATACTTTACCAATGACTGATTATTATATTAAATATGACTGAATTTTGCTAGAATTTTCACTGCATTTTAATATAGCATGTTGAGATAAATACACTTACACAGCTTTCTCATCTAAGTTCTGAACTGCTTACACAACATTTAATTTACTAACAAAGTCAAACACTACAGAATACATGAATATTTACGTGGAAAAAGGCATTAATCCACATGGAGAAAAACCCTTAAATTAAGGCCAAACAAGCATGTGAAGAATAAAAATTACGTAAATTATGTTTTTTATATTAAAAGTATCATACATTTTTTTTATATGAAGTAAAATAAAGATATGTGTTTGATACTACTTTAAAATATAACAACTGAATATATATATATATATATATATATATATATATATATATATAAATTGCCTAGGATTTGCAGATGACCTCGCTCTTTTAGCAAATAATATTCAAGAAGCCAAAACACAAATCATGAGCCTTCAAAACCTAGCACAAAAGATAGGGCTTCATATCTCTTTCGAAAAAACTGAACTAATGGCCATAGATCCTCTGGTAATAGAGCACATTACGGTAAACAATCAGAAAATTAAAATAGTAAAACAATTTAAATATCTAGGGGAAATAATAACTTATAATTTAAATGAAAAAGTGACATGGCAAAACAGGACAAATAAAATGATTAAATCCCAAAAATTAACTTGGTCAACATATAACAAAAAATGCCTTTCTGCTAAAACAAAACTTAAACATTATAAAACTGTAGTACAGCCAGAAGTCACCTACGGAAGCGAGACCCTTTTCAAAATCACTCAGAAAAACCGAATTGAAAAAATTCTGAAAATAGAGAGGAGAATTGTCAGAACGTGTATCAATAAAAAACACCAAAAGGAAGGCCAATGGTGGATTGTGCCAAATGAGGTGGTGTATCGAGAAATAGAGCCTGTTACTGATACTATGCGGAAAAAAAGAATCTCTTTCTTCGGTCATCTCATAAGGACACCGGAAACAAGACTGTCAAGAAATATAATTGAAAAGCTCTGGTTCCAAAAGCTAGAAGTAGGATGGATCAAAGAAATTAGAGAAGATATGAAAGAATTGGGAATTTCCCTGACTGACCTACAGAATAAAACTGGAAAAATTACAAAGCTAAAAGATAAAAGCATTAGATTTAAACAAAAGACAGACAAACGACAAAATACAACGAAGAGGGTGTTTATGGATGAAGAAAAGAAAGCAAGATCTGAACGGATGAAGAAATACTGGGCAGCTCGAAAGAGTAAAATAACACGCTTTTCTCAGAAAAGATCCAACTAAAATTGACTTAAGTGGTCCCACGTTGGCCGTAAAAGCATAATAATAATAATAATAATAATAATAATAATAATAATAATAATAATAATAATAATAATAATAATATATATATATATATATGGTCATTCAATAATTAGAGATAAAAAGCAAATAGTGGAAAAACTATTCAATAGAATAAACTGAAACTGTCTGACATTCAAGTTGGTAACCCTGACACAGAAAATATCAGCTATTCAAAAAGAATTTTCATTATTATATCTCTTTTTATTTCAAAATATTGGCTCTGCATGAAATATGTACTGTGGAAGAACAGCATCATAAGATTTCTATGTTCTGAAGGTGTAAAACTGACAAATTCACTAACAGATGTTAAAACAGTATTGATAGAAAATAGATTAACTATAAAATTGTATAAGTAGAATGAACAGTTAAGATCAGGCAGAACAAGTGCCACTGATTTTTAACTGTAGTGAATGCTGGAAGTTTTGACTGAAGCTTTGCAAAATCACATTAATGATCTTATTCCTGAGGTCAGATGCATAAAAATTTAAGATATTGCTGAAATTCTTAGTGTGAGTGTCAGCCATTATCCAAAATAAGCAAAATTACTGCTAAATGTATTCAAGGTGGGTTCCGAGATGGTGACTAAAAATCACAGATGGCCAAACTAACATTTGTATGTTGTACTATTTTTCTGTATATATTCCATTAGATGGCACAAGCTATTAGGGTTCAAAAAATACTAGGATGTATCAAAAAGTTATCATGAAGAAACGTTTTAATAAATTATATATATATAAAACAGAATATAAATTTAAAAAAATTAAATATAAAAAATAATATAAAACTAAATATACAGGTGTCCCACAAAGAAACAGAGAAACTTTCAGAACATGTTCGTGAAAAAGTTCATTTGAACATACGTCTGAAAATGCTTTGTTTTCGAGTTACAGCTAGTAAAAGATTTCACCCAGATATCAGCTCTTCCAATAAAAAGAAGCCTTACTGTAATTTTTAGGACCTGAATTAAGGAGGAAGGTTGATGTTTTCTTATATAATTTGAGCTGGGATATAAGATAAAACAGGTCCTAGAACTTAACTCCAGTAGTTTTTAAAATATCTGATGTAAAACATAAAATTCAGTGTTGAAAAACAAGTCTTTTTTAGGTTCGTAGTACAACAGCTTTGTTAAATAACTAATAAATGCGGAAGATTTAGTACTAGTAACAAAACTTGTAGAGAATTTAATTCTGAGAAAATTAATGTATATATAGCTAATAAAAAGTAAATAAAAATGTTAAAAATTAGTTTTTTACTGAACCAAAACAGACGAAAAATAAATAAAAAATTGTATTATTCTTTCTGTACCTAATAAACATTATTCTTAATATAGTAAAACAAAAAAAAATAAAATAAGAGAACTGTTTGAAATCCCCTCCTTCACAATACACATATTCACTGCCTGACACAAAATACTTCTGGTGGCTTCCCAAATCATCTCAGGATTGTTTCAAATAAATTCAACAGCATTACATATTTTAACCAGTAACTCTTCTTTAGTATTAACTTTTTGTCAGTATACTACCTATCGTTTTCATATGGCTCCAAATGAAGTAATCTACTGGCATACTCAGGTGATCGTGGTGGCCAATCAATTGGTCCATCACATCCAACCCAATTTAAAAAAATTAGCATTCAAGTGAACTCTAGCTACTGAAGAAAAATGTGGCGTTGCACCACCGTGCTGGAAAATCATTTGCAATATAGTTTTAAAGGTACATCCTCCAAAAGAGCCGGCAAATTATTTTTCAAAAATGAATGTAAGGTTTTCATTGAAAACAAATAGACCCAGAATTTTGTTATAAATAATGCCATACCAAACATTAATGTGAAATCTATGCTGAAAACTAATTTCCACAGAACCATGTGGATTGTCTTCGCTCCATAAATGACTATTTTTATAACTGGAGATTTTGTTTCTCGTAAAAATGGCATCATCAGTAAATAAAATTGAATTTACCTATCAGTGTTGTCCAAAGCTAATGACACAAGTTTTACCACTTTGTAGGGAGGTAATCTGTTGGCCGCAAATTTAGAACCTTCTGCAAGCGAAAAGGATAATGATTTTCTTTCTGTAGAATGTGTCAACTTAGTTTTCTGACAAACTAGTGAGACATGAAATTCATCTTGTACTAGAATGTGGGCTACACTGCATATGCTGAATCACATGATTTTCATCATTAACACGATTTACTTGGTGTTATATGACGAACATGTTGGAAATGATCCTTGCATTTGTAAATGCTGATATACCAAAGAATGTTTATTACGGACAGAAACGACAATACGATTTTCTGCCTATTTTTCATCTGTTTTGCTTTAATAAAAAACTAATTTTTAGAAGTTTTTATTGGCTGTATTATATTAATTTTCTCAAAATCAAATTCTCTATAAGTTTTGTTACTAAAACTATACAATAAAGACATTTGCAGTATGGTACATTTGATCACAATATGCATTTAATTGCATATATAAACATAATCTAATATAGCCTATTACAAACTACTTGTAAAAAGTGTAACCTGAAATTTAAATCAGATATAGTTAAAATAAATCAGCTCTAATGACAAATTCTTCATCTAATGTTTTTGTTCAGAGTATTTTACATAAAACTGACCCACCTCTTAAAGATATCAAATCCATTTCTAAGTAACTTCTGTAGAATGTGTGAGTAGTATTTCTTTCAGCAGCAAGCTGAATCATTTCTACTTGTAGACAAACACTTGCAAAGAAAATTTAAAAAAAATATGCGAATATACAAAGCAATCCATATTCAGCAAAAGAAAAGATTTCTATGATTGAAACTATACAAGACCTTTAAGGAAATATGTACACTGTTTTTTATGAAATTACATAATGCTAACTGCTCAGGGAGTAACATTTAAGTCAGCTGAAAGAAATTTATGACAAAAGATTTCATTATGAATAAGAAAAAAAAATTTCAACCCTCTGTTAGAACACTATTGTAGAACAAGCAAAGAATATTGTTCCCAGCAACTCTTGTAATTGTGAATTTAGAGAGTAACAAAAAATATTTCTGGAAAAGTTTTGTATTTATCTTATTGCAGTGTTCCCTAGGGCTCTTTATTTTATTGTGATTAGAGCCAGTTTTATGTGAAGTATTCTGTATTATCTAGTTTGTTCTAATTATAATTCTTTTAAATATGTTTACCTCTTGATGTTCAGCTTAATAATTTGGAGGATTTTCTATCAGCATTATCTACTGTAGAAGCCTAAACCTGCAAGACAGCAAGCTCTCCCGCTCAGTTCAACTGAACAAAGTTGCATAAGCAATAGCTCAAGGAGTTAACATGAGTGAATCCAGTTAGAACTTGGTCCTGCTCTTGAATGAAGACATAGTCATACCAATACTTGAAAAAGTGCTACTGCATCCAGTGCTTTAGAAGATTCTCTGTAGGAATTTCTATACTAGAACACTAAACCTGCAAAGCAGCAAGCCCCTCACTTGGTTCAGCCGGTGGACCAACACCGTTGCCCAGGTGATAGCTCTTGGAGCAAACAAGTGAGAGTTGAGTGATTGACGTGGATAGGTCTGCCTGACTTGCCTGAATAAAAGACATGGTCAGCTATGCTTGAAAGGTATTAAAACCACTTCCAGACACCAGTGGCTGGAAGTGGTTGCCACAACAAGCCAGCTTCTGGCTTGTTTGACCTTATATTGTTATTATTAAAACAACAGACATAATACTTAATCCTTCATATAAAATTTTGAATTCATAAACAAATATGACTTACCTCAACAAATATATAATCAAATAATATAAGTTCAGATTTTAATTATTCATCTTATATAAAAGTCAACAATTATTAATTTAATAATACTTCCAAGCTAATGGTTGTTCTCTTCTGGAGATTAAACAAGAAAATAAAACAGACTAAACTAAACATCAATGACAAAGAAAGAATAAAATTTATTATCAATCTGTTGAATGAGACATTTTGAAGAATGTTATCATAGAATTTGAGTAAATACGATGAAAAATTCAGTATTTAGTTTTACCTTCAATGCACTAAAAATTTTGAAATTAAAATTTGTATTTACAGAAATCTGAGTGTTTTATACCATTTATAAGCAGATAAAATTAATAAATATCTGCATATTTTGAGTATCCTGTTATGTGACAATTTAAGATAGCATATGGCACCAAATTTTACAATTAGTGGACTTGTAAATACAACAAATGTTTTAGCAGTCAGTTTTCCCTAAATGCATTAGATCTTTTAAAATTGTTACTTTTTGTACTTATTTAAACATTTTAAAGGCTAGAATGATAAACTGTCAAGCGATTCCTTCATAGTTTTCTACTATTCACATTTTTATCTTAACGGCAAGATGTTTAAGTGTAAAAATCTTCTTTCAATATAACTTATTATAATTGTATAAATTGTAGACTCTTTCTTAATTACCTAAGCCATCACGACGTCTTAGATCTTGAAGCTGTTTGTTAACAGCCCTAAGTTGTTCAACCAGTTGATCCTTCTTTTCATGTAATTGAAGATTCTCATTAGTCAATCTGGAGATTTCATGGCGCAAGTACCCTTCGTTCTGACTCTGAGGAGTCTTTGACAAGTTGCCAGCTAACAGCTTCTGTTGCCGTTCATTGTCATGTGTTAGACGTGACAGTTCAGCAACAAGCTCTTCTTTTTCTATCACCCATCTCTTCTGGCTTGTTTGAAGCTCATCCTCCAATTGACTGAAAAAATTCAAATCACCCATTTGATGGTAATATTTTTAATAATTAAAAAATAAATCTTATTAATTTTTAAAATATATTTTTATGAAAATAAAAATAAAATGAAAGAAACTGATGTTTCTGAAAAAACCTTTATAAAGATATCTATATTCAGAAAAATATAGTTTTTAACTTGGTTTATAAATGGTTTTTATAACTACCTATATTTTTAACTCACAAATTAAAAAGAAGAAATACTATAAGTTCCTTATAATTACAAACTCACTTTAATGCTTTTATTTAATAATAACTGATTGGGCAGCGGGCGACTGACCAAAATAAAGTAATAATTTTATTGTAGACAAAGAATGAAGTTTGGAAATAATTCTGAAAATGACAGAATGGTCAGGAATATTTAAAAATATTCTCTGCATTTGTAATTTTGACCAGAAATACTGCAAAAAAAAAAATAGTGGACATTATGGAATTAATACGATAATAATTTGAGTGAATTATGTCAGATTTAAAACTAGGTCTAAAAGAAGATATAATTGATACAAAAATAAAATATGAAACAGAAATGATCAAGACAACTTTAAAAAAAAGTAAAAAATCGTGACTGTTACCAGTCATCCCTTGTAGACAATAAAATAACTACAAATACAAAAAACAAAATAAAATAGTATTATAAAAACAAATTTAAAAAGCTAACACCTTCAAAACACTAAATCAATGTAGAATTAATCAATCATCTATCTGATTGCATATACAGAAAGTAAAAATTTCTAATTACTTTATGGAACTGAAATTAAATGCTTCTGTAACTTCCTGTGGAGGTAAGGCTGACTGGTTCATAATCAAACTGTGAAGATGAACCAGAATTACTTTGGGAAGTCTGACCCTGTTCTTGGAAGGCTCTTTAGTTTTTAGAAAAAAACAAAGTTTATGTTATAAATTTAAACTGGTCAATGTCAAATCATTGATCAATAATATACTATTTTCATCAAGAGTTAAAGTTCTCTTGAGAGGTTGCAGGTAGAAAGGATGCCTCCTGCCACAAGGTGGCATTGAAATGTAACCTGTGGTAGTTTTTTTTATTCATGTTGAGATCTCTCTTTTGATTAGTGTTGTCCTCACTACTCACCATTTTTCCTTAGTTTAGGCTTTGTGAATTATGGAGATCAGATCCTATCCGGTTATGACCTGATCTGGGGAAGTGTGGCCTGCCTGTGTGCCTGCCTACAGAATCTGTTTTTTGCCTACTGATTGTAGAATAAGCCTGATTCAATCTGGTCCTTAACAAGTAAAGTCACGCCTTTTAATCTCTGGTCTGTTTAACTGAAGCCAATGCAACATAAAGTTTCAGTAATCACAATACTTTCCTTCTTTCTCCATTATTATAATTATTATTCAATTTTTTTTTTTAATGTTATGTGTGCCATTGTTTAGTCTTTTGTCAATAAAATGCAGGAAAACTGTATCAAGAAATGTCTAACTATGGTGATCTATGGAAACGGCTTTATTTTTAATTTAGTTTTAGCCATTGGTCACTTCATTATAAATTCACTTCCTTTAATTTTCCAGGGTGCTATTCTTCAATATTTTCTAGGTGTTGTTAAACTATCAGGTTATAGGGTACACTCTTTTTTTTACATACTTTGTACATGGAGAAAGTATTAAGGAAAAGTACTTAGTATTATTTACCGATTAATCTTCTTTTGTGCTTCAAATGCAAGTACTAATTCTCCATCTTCATTGATTAAGGATATATTAACATCTGATGCAGGATAATTTGTAGAAGCAACATTTTTAATTCCTTGAGTTTTGGTAGCCAACACACTCTTCAGTTGAACTAACTCTTCTGTTTTTCTTGAAAGTTCAGCTTGCATCACCTCAAATTGTCCTGTAATTACAAAATCATTAAATAGACATCAATAAAAAACCATGTTAAAAAATAAAAATAAATAAATAGATAATTTGCCCCCTCAACTTCTCAAGAGTATATCTAACCCATATTCAGATTCATATAAAATAATTTGAAGTTAATGATACAGTACACTGGTAGGATGAGAAACCCATTTTCTGCTTGACATTAGATAATCAAACATTTCACAAATATAAATAGAACAAAGAAACATAAGTGAAACGAGCAAGAATTGCTTTTATGATAAGTAAATGAGAAATTGTGCAGAAAATAATATTGTTATTTCATAATCTTTCTTTTACATTATTTTACAGTTAGATGAAAAAAATTAATTATGCTAAACAGTAAAATATATACTACTCAAGTGTAAATGCTCAAGAACTGTTTACAAGAGACAACAATTTAAAATAAGATATGCATTTCGATTGTTAAGTGATCATCATCATTAAATTAGAGAAATTTGTAAAAAAAAAACGCATCAATAAAAATAAAACTTAAAAATGAATAAGAATTTAAAAAACCAATAAAACTTATAAACAAAAAAAATTAATTCTACCTAGATTTACAAAAAATAAGAATAACTTACTAAAAAATAATACAATTTTACTTAAGATAATCCAAAATAAAAAGTAAAATGTTAGCTTACAATACTCTATACTGTTTAAAACTTAGGACTGGCCACCAAACAATTATTACTATTACATCACTATGTATACTGACATAACAACTAAATGTACTTACTGGATGCATATAAAATTAGTTTACAAGAAAGAATGCTATTTTTATAAGTTTATTGGCCATTTGAAAGATTCACTGACTCAAAATCTGATTTTATTAGAGAAAAAATCATTAACCTATTAAATAATATTATTACTATTTTCTGTTGATATTATCTGCATACCACTAGGAATTGTTAACTGGCCTGTCATACAATAAAAAGAAAAAAAAGAAAAGAAAAAAGTTAATTGTATAAAATAATAGCTAAGAAGTAATCTGGTACTTACGCATTAGTTCTTCACCAGCTGCTGTCTTGTCAATGCAAGTACTATCAGATATGAATTTTCTCAGCGATTGAACATCAGTCTTCATTTTTGAATTCTCCATTTCAAGCTGTTGTAGCTGTAATAAAACATAAATGAATACATACAGTATTTACAAAACATAAGCGCATACTTACACCTGAATTTTAAAATTATCCATCATTTTTTGATATTTTGAATAACCTGATGTCAGCTCTTCAGTCACTAATTCTCATGATGTAAACAATAATAAAGTTACAACTTGTACCCTAATATAACATAACATAACAATGTTATTGTACCCTAGTATAACATAGATTACAATGTTTGCCTCTGATAAAGTTTTGCTCCTGAGAAATCACTTCTGGTTCTATAATCTGGAAGGAAAGCAGAAGGCCAGGCCAAAAGACATTATCATAAGTTATTCCTACTTGCAGTAGAATTCTCCCTCCCCCACGATAGATAAGCTAATATATTCAAAGTTTTTGCTTTCCAGAGTAGGAAGGATCTAGTGATGAGCTTGTTCAAACTTGTACAAACTATGGGAATCAAATGACATCAACTGTACAGGAGAGTCATTATTTAACATTATATCACAAATAACCTGGATACATAATGGAGAGAACAAATTTACCTTTCTAGGACAAAAGAGGTCTAAGACATTGCTTTGTACAACTCTGATTAGTATTTTTATATAAGCTAGGTGACATCTGCATTTGAGGTGACATTTATGTGGAGATTTGATATCAGTCTCCAGAAACTGCAGAACACATCAGTTTTTAATGGGAGGCCCTTGAGACAAAGCACTTCTACGTAAGTATCTGGGACCTGTTTTTTAACCAGTAAGGACATTTTTAACATAGTTTGGAAAGTTCTTGCAACTGTCACAGCCTTATCTCTGATGTGTTTTAGGTACTTGTTTTCTTTCACGATTATAATAAGAACACTAATTTTGATGATTTTAGAACAAATTTGAAATGAGTTACTTTATAATTAATATATAAATCGTGCATTAAGTTACCTTGAACTCATCTTGCATTCTATTTTCATTGCTCGATTCACTTTTCACATCAATTAAACGGTGCAACCGATCTTTTTCATTTTCAAGTGCTTTTATTTTTTGCTGTAGTTTTATAACAATGCCGATATCACCAGTCTGTAAAAAAATTAAAAGGATAAAAGCATACTAATTACATGTGTGAATAATTTGCAAATAAAGCTGACAACACAGTTGTAGGACTTTCCCATCATGTGGCTAAAGCTGCTTTCTGGGAGTCATGCAACTGTGGGTTGTTTCTGATGCACAGCTTACACACACATATACACATAACTTAATTTAAAATATTTATTATTTTATATAAATATATTTTTTTGTTTTTTTAATTCAATGATTCTAATTAGTGCCCGCGTGCATACTGTATTTAATTCATACAGGTGTAACAATAGTAGCGGCGATGGTTGGCACTAACTAAACTAATGTAATTTTACAACTTACATTGAACAAATTTTACTTCTGTGATCAGCAGACAGGTGTAGCCGCAAGGTTTAATGCACGAGGTACCAAATTAATCAGACGATCGAGTTTGAGACCTAGCCAGACGAGTTACTTTTTACTCTTTAAATATTATAATTTATTTAATTCTACTGCTCACCTGTGACATCACAACATAGTGTACGACTACAACAGCAGTAAGTCAGTGCTACACTAGTGCTCCTTGTGGTGACGAGAACTATTACTTATGCAGTTTGCCCATCCAACCACTAATTTGGAGCATTTTTTGGGTTGGGAGTGCAATTTTTCAAAAAAACTTCTTGCAAATATTGTTACTGTTTAATTGTTAACAAATATGCCTAAGGAAAATATGATCTTAACCGGGGGAAATCTTAAGATACTGAGGGTAACCTTGCTCTACAGCCTCACCCCCTTGACCTTTTAAGTTGAAAATTTAATGGGATCAATGGTCTAAATATAGAAGTAATCTGACCAAGTTTGGTCAAAATTTGTCCAGCAGTTCTGAAGATATAAGGTGATTTAGAGACAAACAATACACATGTACATATGAACATTAACATCTGAAAAATTTTTTTCATCTGGTTTTTGGATTCCTTAGGTATCAAAACATCAAGATCCGGTGAAAACTGCATATGTCCAAATTGGACTGATTATAGAGCTATAGCGCTATTTACATGGGAAAGTAAAACATGACGGAAATTTCATCTAATAAATGATTAATTCTTTGTGCATAAATGGCCATGATGATGTGCTAGTCTATATTCATATCATCTTTACTGCAAAATTTTCACAATGTTCATACAATTCTGGGGATAGATGAGGATGTTCCTGACAGAAGTCTGAATATCTCGACATAATTAAGAATAAACAATACAATATAATCCTACAATTGTATCCCTTGACAAAATGAACCTCTGCACTAACATATACAATATATACCAACATACTGATATTACAAGAAATGCTGAAAAACAACACAAAATAATAAGACTAACACAAATCATAAAAATACAAAACTCTTTCTCCAAATACAAAAAAAATAATACAATCTACATACATTAATATTAATCTTTGAAAATTACTGCCCAAAAATGGGACAGAAATATTTCATTCATAATATACACATAGGATTGAATTATCTTTACACATTGTCTGTAAAGTTGTGGAACTTAAAAGAGTTTCCTAAAACATAAAACTTATGTTAAACATCATTTATAAACAATAACAGGCTGGATGACAACTTTGAAAATCATTTGAAAGCATATTTCCAAGTGTTTAGAAAGTTAGTCATGATAATAATTACCTCATAAAAGTAAACATTGTAATTTATTAATTGTTGAAGGCATTCTTAATTGATTTATTTTATAGTTTTTGCCTTGAATTCTAGAAAAACAGATGTCAACAAATTTTTTTAGGTTATCTATTATTCACAATTCAAAAAAAAAAAAATTCAACAATAAAGTTCAATTAATCCTTTATATGATTCATATGTAGCAGAGAATTTGATGTTCTGTTTATAAACTTACAAGAATCATAGAACAGGCCAATTACAACAAAATTAAAAGCCAATAAATGAAAATTGTTAAATCTTATTTTAAGAAAAGAAAATGTGAGTGAAGTCTGTTCACAATAGATTTTTCTATCAGTAGATATATTGTTCAGTCCCATATTATACAACACAATATTATGGCATTTTTTATACGCTACAAACTTCAAAAGAAAAAAAATTATAACATAATGAAAAAAACTTAAAAATCAAAGGGAGATTTTAAAAATAGGCAGTTACCTTCTAGAGTAACAGCTGTTTCTTTCTTTAGTATTATATTTTTGACATAAGGTTTTATATCTCATTTGTTTGTTTATGTTTAATTTTACTTTCAAATATAAAAAGAATTGGCACAGTTTATTTTTTCTAGCAGGGTTTATTTCTTACGCCGCCAGTGAGTGATATTTAATTCATAACTTGGGAGTGTATTTCTTTGATTTGATTAGATTGATTAGGTTAGATGAGTTTATAAGTAGTAGAAGGCTTGACTGGCTTTAACCAGTAGGGTAACAGCAAAGATGCTGTTCATTTTTGCAGTTTGTAGTTTGTAGTTTTATGTACATCCAGAATAGAAGACAGTTTTTAGATAAACAGAGTTTTAGCAGAGAGGAGGATCACCATTCCACTCTGGCCTATTAAAGAAGCAGCAGCCCTGCTGGCTTTTTTAATAAGTGCCAAATATAACAAGAATTATGACTGACCCAACCCCTTTGACACTCATCCAAGGTAGAAGGAATGAAGGATAAGAAAGGAGCAAGGAAGAAGAAGCAAAAAATCATCCCATAGACAGAGACTGCCTCTGACCAGGATAATTTACTGTCTTGCCTGGAATCCAATTAGACCTATTAATGCCAACATTATTGAGCAGATCTTATCCTAATGACATTTACATTAATAACAGATAAAAATTTTATTCTTCACTGATACAGGAATTTTCAATTACATTTATTGTACACACTCAATTATTTTAGTTGTTTAAATATAAACTCCAATATTTTTAATTCTAATGCCATTACTGGTATTATAATTATATCAAAATCCTGCAATTTAAAAAGTAATTTTAATCTCATTAATATTTTAACCATGCAAGAATGAATCTTTATTCAAGTATGATAAAAAAAAATCTTTTTTGTTAAATATATCTAATATAATCTTACGTTAACAGGACTATTATTTAGGAGCTATATTATTCAAATGTGCACAAATTCTACTGTATAAAGATGATGAGACCGGTTTAATTACTGAAAAAATATAAAAACAGAAAAACTAGTAACATTAACTATAAAAAAATGTTCAAAAGATAAGGAAAATTAAAAAAAAAAAAACTAAATAACTGATTAAAGTAAACTAAGTATCATACCTCCTCATGAGTATCATCTGTTGCAGAATGTGAACTAATATCAGATAGTGATCTGTGATGACTGGACTGCTTTAAATTATTGACTTCTCGAGACAGGCTATCAAATTGTGCTTCTAATTGATTCTTTTCTGCAAGTAGTTTTTGATAAGCAATTCTGTCCTGGTCTTGTTCCTTTATTAGGAATATTTTTTCTTGTTCTAGTCTTGTTTGCAACATTCCTGAGAAGGAAAAAACCAACATTATAATTGCCAATTTTCACAACACTGATTAAAATAAACTTCATTCAATATATTATTAACACTACTAATAAACTACTTTTTCTTTGAAAAAAAGTTTATAAAAGGTAGTAATTTTCTTCTGACAACATATGGCTTATTTTTTTAATTCTATTTAAACCTAAGTAAAATTTATCAAAGGAAAGAAAAAATTTTGTACAGAGGAAAATTCAGGTCTATATTAGAATTTCTAAGAAATTATTTATTTATGTTATCTTTAAATAATGAATTTGAACTATTTTTCATCTAAACTAAAAAACAAGTTGTTTTAAACTATACTTCTGAAAAAAAAAAATACTAAATTGAATATCTGCTAAATTTCATTCACATGTACTTCAGGTTTCTCACAATATACAAAGCCTGGCTGATAAACTTCGCATGTATATGTGTAGCATGGGAATGAAAAGATATTAGAATGAAATAAAAAATGAATAAAGTACAATACCTTAGCTATAAAATGCAGTATTTACTTTTCAATATAATCCCCGATACACATACACTTTTCCCAATGTGTGACAAGTTTTTGCATTCCGTCATTGAAAAATTCTGGCGTTCTTTCTCATATCCAAGTGACCACAGGTTCCTTCATCTCATTGTCAGTGGTGTAATGATTACCTTGGAGATCCCTCTTGAGATGAGAGAAGTGGAAGTTGCACAGAGCCAAATCTGACAAGTATGACGCGGAATAGGCTCTTTCCAACACAGAATAGGCTCAAACTTCAGCTTGCAGAGAGCCATAAGAGGGTTTGTGTGGTACCCATCGTGCACACAGATTTTACAGTAACCCAATTGCTTGATAATATAGCCTACTTGTTCTTTAGACATGCTTAATTGAATAGCGATGCGTTGCTGGGTGATTCGCCGATCACTTTAAAGCAAATCGTCCACATCCTTTCGATGTTTTCATCACAGAAATTGGTTGTCCGCTGTGGCGTACGTCTTCAATTGTCGCTTTACCAGTGTCACATTTGCGAAATTTCAACAGCCACATATTCACAGTACTCCTGATAACAGTTACACTATCGTAAACCACTTTTAAGCGATGAAAGATATTTATAGGATTCACATTTTCTGCTGTTAATAATTTGATCACTATGCACGGTTTTAACTGTGTTGACATATTGACCATACCTGACTCCACTGAAAACAAACTGGTAAATGGATTTCAATGCATTATCGCAGGTTTGTAGACGGGGATTTTAGTTATCATGTGTTGCCAAGCCCAATTTGATAGTACCTTCTGTTATGTAGCATGATAGTGTGCAAAATTTAACAGCCGAGCCTTGTAACTTTAGTTAGCCCAAATGTTAACACTGGGAAAGAAATATCGAATTTAGTTTGTAAGTGAAATAATTCCATAATTTTAAATTCTATAATCCTTCAAGGAATATGAGAAATATACACACAAAATATTACTGATCTCTTATGGCTGGTTCATATAAATAATTGGAAAAACAGAAAATAATCAGGCTTCTGTTTACTGTATTTTGTTTCTAAAAAACAAAATAACATTTGTAATAAATTTCCAAACAACTCATTAATGGTTATTAAATTTACACTAAAATTTACAGGAAAAAGAACATACGTAATAATAATTTTAAAAGGTTAGTACTTTTTTAAAATAAGTTAAGAAATGAAGCATGTTAGTTAATATACAAATTAATTTTGCCATCTCTACAAAATAACTTTCTTCCTTAAATAAGTAGTATTAATAATAAAAACTGTTATTTCTGTTGAAATAAAACAAGGATTTTCTAAATATCATGAAAAAGAATTTTGTCATTAATAGGGCACCACATCAAATCTTTTCTAGTCAATGGTAATACAGTTATTTTTATATTTCCACACCTCAACATGTTTAATAAATTATATGGGCTACAGTTTAATTAAATTCATCACATTTAAGCTTACTACAATAAGTTAAACCTATTAAAGAAAATAATTTGTAATTTTAAACAGTTTTCTTTAAGAAAATAAAAACTTTAAACAATAAAATAAGTGTTAAAATCTTTTGTTTATCCACACATATATATATATATAAAATGCCACAATTTTATTACAAATGAAAGCAGATGATTTATATTGTTTATTAGAATTACTGTCTTAAAATGATATTAAAATTAACATTCATGTACTTATATTTCTTAGAAGATTAAACTGTAAAGGCATGATAAGACAGCACCCAAATGCGAATAAAATTACTCAATTTAATCTTTTATGTCAAAATTTATCACTTTTCCATACTTCAGACATTCTATGAATCTAGATGATAAAATTATGAATGCACCAAAAGATATTAATTAATTTTTTCTTTATTATTTTGATTGTTAAATGAATAAGTTGAAATAGTCATTGTCACATCAGTAATGGTATTAATTTTACTTCTTTAATTTTTTACATAATTTTAAACTATTTTTTAATAGTATTTATTTTTAATTTCAAAATATGGTATATTATATTAGTTATGTTATATATTGTTAATGTCTAAAACATTTTCATAGAATATGAATTTTCATATATTGTTTATAGTCTTATTAATCCTTTTAACTCAAGTGTAAATGAATTAAAAGAGTGCAATATTTTATTTACTTAAGTGGTAAAGTATTATGTGATATTTTAAATTGTGATTATAAAATAATAATTATAACTATTACACTATTTACTTTAAAAAAAATATTTATAGCAGAAAGGGTGGTTTTTCAATGAAACAGTTATTTTTAATGTAATCATTAACTTTAGTAAAATAATAATTCTCAAAAATAATCACTTAGTGTGTTTGTCTTGTTGCACTTTGTTACTCTGGTGTTATTTTCATTTATTATTTTATTATATTTTAATCATCCTAATTTAATTTACTACATTTAAATTTAATTTTTATTTTATACATACTAAGATGTATGTACCAACATATATTCTATCTTTATTTTCTTTTGTCAAGTTGTTTAATATTATTTTGCTATTCATTTTTATATTCTTGAATGAGAACCTCATTTTTATTATTGGTAAATAAAATCCAAGGCATTAATTAAAATAGTATTTTATGTAGTAAAATTTAATCATTGTAGTATTTATTAAATTACCATTTATAATTAATATATTGTTTTTTGCTAATGTTACTGTTTTTCTTTACACTATTTCTAGAGATCTTATCTTTAAATTTAATGGGAGATAGTTAATTGTTATTGTTAATTTTTACTATCCTACTTCAAGCTTAATTTCAGATATGTTGTTATCAATAGTTTGGTTTATGTAAGTGAAAATTATCAGAACTAAAATATTTCTAATTTAAATAATTCTTCATGAAGTACATGTGTTTTTATTTCATGATGTTGCTCTTAAAAAATACTTCTATTTTTTAATATTTTTACTACTTTTTACTTTTATTATTAATTATTTTTGTGTTATTTTATCAAATAAAGATATTTTATTAAATCTAGTCTTAATTAGTTCATAAAGTTTGATGTGGTACTTGTAATATTTATAAGACATTTATTACATTAACTCTCTCTTTATAAGAAGTTCATAATTATAAATTAAGAATTAAATACGAACTAAATAAATTTTGTGCAGTTAAATTTATTTTTTTTTCAAAACATTTTATTCATACTATTGCTTAAATCAAATTGCTTAATCAAATGTTAAAATGACGAATTCACCAAAAACAGTAAATTAAAAGTAGATAATAACTCAACTATCTTTTTTTACACATAAAAAAAATGATTTTTTTTGGTGTTCTTATTTTCATCTTTAGTTACTTATTTTATAGGTATTTGTCAATATCACACATAAATAATATAAATTAAGATATAAAAAAAAAAAACTATTCAATTTATCAAAATTTATAAGATTCTGTTTTTGTTCATATGTGGTGTACCAGTGAGCCAACTTATTTATTGGACATACTGTTATCAGTGTTGGAAATATAGTATTTGAATTTAATTATTTCTTGCCAGTTTAGACAATGTATCTTCTTTATGTTTTGCATTAATCACTAATACTAAAAAGTTTCATTTTTAGTATTATGAATATTATTTATTAATCTCCATGTTTGTAATTGTTTTTATTCAAATAAAAGTTTTTGTTATCAATGTGTAAATGTTAAATAACAATATGCAGTCTATATTAAATAGGCAGTGGTATAAACAAATTTATAATTATTCATTTAATTACTCATGTTTTACACAAAAAAAGCAGTAGTATGTTCTTTTGTTGCAGTCTATGTTATGAATTTTCCTGATTTTGTAAGTAAAACTACACTAAATTCTACCTTTGTTAAATCCATCAGATCAGTGCATACATTACAGGGAAGTACAATTTTTAACTTTTCTGAAACAATGTTTCCCAAACCTATGATGATTTTGAATATTGTGCTGGTAAAAAGAAAGGATGTAATAAGTTGTACAAGTGATAAATATACAGTGAAGATACGTACATAAATTTAATGAATACTGTTCTGCAGTACACTACAAATCACGAATGTTCTAGAATACATGACAGATAGATGTTTATCTTCTGTATTTATTTATAGTTTCTTAGTTATTTTCATTTTCAATTATAAGTTACTGGAATAAATATCTATTACAGTATTAAGTGTATATTACAGCAAAAATCATGAGATGAATGTTTGAAAAGCTACTGTTATGTGTTAATGTGAGGTTTGACTACAGCACAAAATTAATTTATATAGACTATAACATTAGCGATAGTCATTTTTTTATTTTAATTTTGTCTCTTATAAACATGGTAATGCTCAAAACTATCAGAACAGTAAAATTTAAGTTTCTTGCAAAGATATGTATAAAGAACAATATATCATTTTTTTAAATTGAAAAACGTATAATAAAAATGCAGATTTATTTATACGCTTATAAATTTACTTTATTGGTTGTATGTTTTACTATTATTTATTAAACTGAACTGAAAATAAGATAATTCAAATCATTAACAGAATCAGACAAATGTGATACACACTCGACACTCAATAAAGAGATTGCTACTCTTTTAATGCGTTAAACATTTTGACTTAATAAAATTATATTATTCAAAAAATAAATCAATTTGAAATTAAAGGGAATTGTACAAGTAAAGCAAGATTTATTGGGAGAGGTTTTACAAGTGAATGTGTAAATAAAAGGACACCTGTTGTTGGTATTTCGAGTATCGACGTTTGTTCAAACTTCAACTTTCCGACCTTTTGTTTGAAGTAGATCTAAACACTTAAATAGACCTACTAGTAATCTTCAGGACACTAAAATTCAACCCGGCTAGAATGCCACTGTCATCGACTTTCTCACCAAGCACCTGATAAAGGTAAAAGGCAAATTAGTAAGATCACTTAAATTGGAAAAGGACTCAAATTTGAACTGAGATAAACCAAAGTAATGAGAATAAATACATGTAATTACAATGAATAAATAATTTAATTTTTTCTTTACCTTTTCAATTGAATTGATAAATAAAGAAAAGGAGAACACCAAATGGTAACAAATAATAATTGAATAAAAGTTGACATAAGAAGAAAAAACTAAATTCACGGAAAATTCACACACAATGGGTTACAAGCATAACTATAGTCATGCACTGAAAGGTAAGAGTATAAATTACAATTAAAACAAAACAGAAAATTGGGTATTTTAAATATATACACCATCAGCCTCAATCCACACAATATAATTTCAATTTCAGACTGTCAGTTAAATTTGAAAAAGATTTTAATAACTATGTAACTGAAAATGTAGTAGTACATACAAATTTAATAATACTTACTTTCTGAATTATATTTTATACTTTCATTTTCATCTTTCAGAGACTTAACGTGCATTTCTAAACCACTTTTTTCTTCATTCCATAACTCCTTTAACTTTTCTAATTCTGATTCTAGAGATCCTTTTTCAGACAATAAATCTACAATTTTTTGTTTTTCTATTTCAAGTTCTTCTGTCAGGGTTGCCAATTTATTATCTTTTTCAACTACTAAAATCATCTGCTTTTTACGCTCATTTTCCACATTACGCAAAACTTCCAACTTTCCACGCGTTTCAATTAATTCTACAGCTGAAATTCTAAGCACTGCATTTTCTTTAAGCTGTAAAGAAAATTATTTTTTAATAAAATTTTTAGAACTTTAAAATAAACGTTTTTTCTGGTTAAAAAAAATTAATATGAATTTAAAAAATAGTTCAATAATCACTAAAATAATAAAAATTATATAAACCACATAATTATTATTTTTTAATTTTACTTTTACTTTCAGATACTATTTTACAAAATACAGAAGCTAAACAAATTAGCAACTAAATGTAATAGCTGACAGAAACATCCGGTTAGATATGTTGTCTTTTCATCATAAACTGTATAAAACATATCCTAAAAAAACCCTAGCAGCTTAAAATTGAATATAGAACATTCAAAACCAGCGAAAGCCATTTGCAAATATCTTCATGATATTCAAAACAATAAAGAATTCAAAACCTTGTACATATTATTATGATGTACGTGCTTTTTCAGAAAACACAAGAGCTATAATGTTACGACCTTAGCACTTAGAATATTAAATTATCACTTCAGAATGTCTTCTATCATTTTTTACAAGTGATAATCCTTATAATCCTCAAGCTCCATTACAACTCAAATATTATCTTATTCATCTCCATTTTTGTATTTTACAACTCATATACCCATGATTCCATGATCCAAAGAGAAGGTCACAAAACCTATTGTTTTCTTCATACTTCCTCTAAAGATAGAACAGTGCAGACATTTAGTTGTGGAAATATTTTATTCAAGAGGTTATAATCAGATTTTAATTAAACCTTTCAACATACCACTTTACTCTTAAGTAGCTGTAGTTGTACACCAAATGATCTAGTAAATTTTTTTAATGATAAGAATACTCCTTCCAGACAATAAACTTTGTTTGGATGATTTGATATTATCTAACAGAGATAATAATACTTCATACACCACACTCATATGAGTGATACAGATGATCATAACAGTCATGCAGCACAAAAATATAATTTTACGATATTCTTTTTTTTTGTATTTTGATCACTACAATTATTCTAATATAATTATTACCAAAGCACTTAGCAGAAAAATTCAAATTTATGAACTTAGTAAATTATATAATTTTTGAGCAATATAGAAGCCTCATACCAAATAAAAATAAGTGATTATTAGTTAATTAATTATTAGTTGTAATAATAAACTACAAAGAATATTTTACCTTACTTAAAGAATTGCAAATATTTCATTTCTTTCAAAAGTCATATACTTTTGTCTGTTTTGCTTACACTAACAGGTCACTGCTATGCCTACTTTATCTGCAGAACTAATCGGCACTGCTCCACGTTATGCTTGCAATTCTGCAATCTACTGTATAATCTATTAAATATACCTCAATTTTTCAGTGATAAGAAAAACATAATTGAGGGCTTAAAACTGGAATATATTTTAACTTTTATATACTTTTTCAGAAATTAATATGATAACTGATCGAGATTTATCGGTTCATCCTAGCAAGTTATCTTGGTTTTTAAACCAATATACAAGTAAAATTTTGTATTTTAATTAAATCGGTAGAGCTGGAAATGAACTGCATTATGTTTTTGCTTTTAACATTTGCTCAATCCTATCTGGTAATGACTATAATTAGACATCGTATAAAAAAAGGATATAACTACAATTTTAATCAACTATGAGTACATATGAGGATGTGATAATGTCATGAAAGTATTCTTATATTATTTTTAATTGCTATTATCATTTAATGAATAGATTTTGTATATGAATTGAATGTCTGGGAAGGATTTGATGAAATGTGCAGGAAAACCACCAAAAGTTGAAAAAATCTCTACATTTTTTGATGAGCAAGTTAGTTAAGATAACTAAATAAATACCAAATGATCAATTAAACCTATTAGCACTAATAGATTAAAGCACTAATAGAATAATAAATTATGAAATAAAAAATTTCGTAAAATATATACTTGCAGATTCCACAATTTTCACCTACGTAATATAATCAAAGCCTAGCTAATTACAAGTTTTGTTTTTTTCTATTAAAGCTAAAGGACTAGAAAAAAGAATCTGTCATTCTTTTATGGTTTTTGTTTTTTTCTTTTGAGTATGTTTTATCTATGAAGGTTTGATTTTTTTTTTTAAATAAAAGAAAATATAAAAGTATGTAGAAGATGAAAGTGAAGTCTTGATTTGATATATGTTCTGTCACAATACAATAACTATCAAAATTATACTACACATAAATTATTAATGAACATGTTTAATCAGAGTAATTCTGATGACTGCAATAGCAAAGAAAGTCACTTATTTTATATTCACTCACATAACTGTAAAACTCCTGGTGAATAAAACAATCACCCTACTGCTCCCTAAAAGTTATTTAGCAATATAGAACACACAGTGTGGCTTCTTAAAAGTTTGAAAGCCCTGAACAACTATGTCTGATCATATCAAAAGGGGAGATATTTTAAATAAATGAATAAAACTATCAAATACTGTGTTAAAATTAACTCTCTCTCTCTCTCTCTCTATATATATATATATATGTGTGTGTGTGTGTGTGTGTGTGTGTGTGTGTGTGTGTGTGTATGTGTTTAAAATATAAATGATTTTGTAATTAGTTTATACAACTAATGAAACAAGTTAATACAATATAATTACCAATTCTTCAATGCGTTGCTGCAATGAAATAATTTTGTTCTCTAGACCCTTATTGAGTGATTTGACATGCTCAACAGACCGTGCTTCCATTTTTAATTTCTTCAAAATTCTTCTAGCCAAGAACCTACGAACTGTATTTTGGCAAATGATAATTTGACGTCGCTTCCTTTGGTAATTTAACCGGCACAACCAACCTCTGACATGCTTCCCGATAATAAGTGCCTAAAATTTAAATTAAACAGTTCAATTTAAAATAAAATCATTAGAAAAAATCAATTGAAAATTTAAAAAAATAAAATAAAATCAACTGATTTTATTTTAAATTGAGTTTTTCACTTTCAAAATACTTTTACCGCACTCTATTCATACTAATTAATGTTAGGTTACTTGTGAACTAATTCTTAAAGTAATTTTTTTTTTAATGAATATAATAGTAAATAACATACATGATTTAAAATAAATATGATAAAAACAGGATAAATACTTCAAAATAATAAACAATGCTTCTATGTAAAAATAAATCAGTAAAAATAGAATTTGATTCAAATGTGTTTTGTGACAAAATAACACACATTATATAAGAGACAATTTTTCTTATGCAAGCCATTATGATATAAGACAAAATGATAACCATAATGTAAAATAAAATTTGAGAAAATCCACTCAAATATAAGAAAGAAAAAAACTGTAAAAGGAAAGTGGTCTCATTATTGCAGATTTTATCTGGTTTAACAGGAACATCTTTTGTGTACCTGTTAAACATCTTAACAATTAATATATCTGACTTGATCAGGTGGTTGGTAAATGTTGACCAATGTTATCATGGAATATTTTTACATGTTCATTGTACCTAACTTTTACAATTACAATATTCTTAGTTTTATTGTTCATACAAGGACAGGTTGAAAATTCCCAGGCCTGGATAACAATATTTTTCTGGGTACATTCTGATTTATTTTTCAGCATAGTCACCATTAAGAACTATACACTTAGCCCCATGTTCCACAATAGTGCTTATGCCAGTTTGGTAAGTCAATTTATCCAACTTCTTAAAACAACCACCTATGGGGGCAATAACTTCATTATTGGTCAAAAATCTCTTCCCTTCTTATCATTTTTTTTAGGTTAGGAAACAAGTGATAGTCACTGGGACCCAGATCAGGTGAATATGGAGCAATTCGAATTGTTATTCGTTGACTTCTGTCATTGCAATGACTGAAAAAAGAGCTGGAGAATTGTCTTGAAGAAAAAGGACTTTTTTTGCCAAATGTGGTCGTTTTTAATTAATTTCATCAAAAAATTTGAAATTTGAAATTTCATCATGAAATTTGCTGCATTTCATGATATTTGCTGCTTATTGTTTCACCCTTTTTAAGATAATCAATGAAAATTATTCTACGTGCATCCCAAAAAAAACATCGCCAGAAGCGAATCCTGATATGATCTGTGTTCTGCCACAATATCATAACCATCAACATTATACTATTCATAAATTATTATTGAACATGTTTAATCAAAGACAATAATTCTGATGACTGCAATGGCAAAAACTTGGTAAAGAAAGTTAATTACTTTATATCCACTTGCATAACTGTATTCAAAATATAAGATTAAATGTCAATTACTAACAAACATCTTAAAGAATGTAATTTGTGATAATAAAAAATACAGAATAAATAATTTTTCTTTCGTTTTTGAAAGGATATACGATTAATTATGAAATTAAAATTTTCCTAGAATTGATAACTAAAGTTCTGAAGATTTAAACTACACTTCTGGTAGAATACATACAATGAATTTCATTCACATGATATGTACATGCACATAGCTATACACAGTTCCATGTGCATCCAAACACTTCTGCATACTTTCAGAGAGGAAAGACAAAAGTCTGCTACACACAGAATCAAAATACAATTACCAAACAAATTTTCCAATTTAGATCTATAAACTCAAAATTTACCCAAAAATCTTTCATGAATAATGTTAAAAAGAAAAATAAAGATATGTTTGCAGGCTACAAACAAATTTATTAATGAAAATAGTTTAAAAGAAAAATTTCCAACCAGAAAGAGTAGGATGGAAAGATTATGAAAGAAATGAAGCATATTATAACATTTTGAAAAGTATAACCTTTATGTCAACAGAAAAGAAATCTAGATGAAGATGTGGAATCTATTATCATAGCTATATGTTATTAGCAATTAAAAAACTGAAAAAGTACTGTTTAGAAGTGTATTTTGCAATTCCAGCTAATGGTTAAAATCCATACAAAAATAAACTGCCGACAAGAAACAATGAGGGAGGGAGGTTACATCTATCCAGCAGAAGCTCATTAATTATTACAAACTTCAATTCATCCAAAATGAATTATACATAACATTAACTTACAGCACGGTTTCTTTGCATCTGCTGAAATTTGTGTCGTCCTAGAAGGCCACGTCCTCTTGATTGAATACGTAGGATTATGAATTTCAGTCTTATAAACCATGTTTTTACTAACCAACCTCTAACATGCCTCTGTATAGTAACTGCTGCCTTATTACGACGAATAGCATGAGCATACCTAATTGGCAAATGTATAAAACTTATAGTATAGTCTGAATGATATGAAATGATACAGAACAAAAATACTTCAAATTAATGAGAATTAAAGAAATTATTAATCTACTAAAATTATTATATATTTCTACTATAACAATTTAATCGAACCACTCACTCAGATAAAAAATGTCAGGTGTTTCATTAATCAAGTCTACCTTACTAAAAAAATCCAATCGTTGGAATATTTATTATTTATCCTGATAGTCTGAAACTCCCAACACTCAGAAACTATAAAAAAAAAAAAAAAACTGTCACCATCCCAAAGAGACCCATTACAGAAGCAGCTGATCTGCTGGTGTCTGAAGAAGTACCAGAATGGTTCCATAGACAGAGGCAGGGCAGTGGCGGACACAATTCCCATGGTAACCATTAAAAGGGGGAAAGAAGGATTACCAAAAGCTGAAAGGTAAGAAGGATAACTTAACCGTTTGCACACAATAACATTTCCACACAAAAACTTAACCATTTGCCAAGTTACCTTAAAGTATATCATAAAATGCAGTTGAAAAAACCCCAAATGACAATATTTTGGGCTACTTGAATAATATTTTTTTTTTAAATGAATATCCCCTAACAGCTGCTTTTACTCTGATAACATCTATTTCATTAATTCAATCAATCAATTGAAAAGAGTGAAATCACACAAAAAATTTACACGACTCATATTTTTAGTTTTTAGTAATAGTTGTACTACTTCCAGTGATATGGGATGAAAACTGATCACACCTCAATTGTACCTCACTTAAGATATTTTATAAAAAATTATTTTTTTAAGGATATGGTGCTTTTATGGAAATTGTTTATATATACGACAGGTTATCTCTAAAGTAAAGACTGTTCATTGGAAAAAATTTATTCTGAAAATTTTATAAATATTTTTTATTTCCCTTAAACTATATACCTAATACTACTTTTCTATATAATTGCCACATGAATTAAGACATTTATTGTAGTGATACACCAGCTTCAATATACCCTCGTTGTATTCTTCTGTCACCAGTACATTTAGCCAATGATTAACAGCATTTTTAAGTTCACTGTCACCCGCGAATTGGTTACCACTCTAAAGTTCTTTCAATATCCAAAACAAATGGTAACACTTATAAACATAATTTTTGTTTCCTAACATGGAATACATGCTGAAAACGAATATGAACTCAGAATCACCCACCATTTTTGAAAATTAAAAATTTTTTTTCATTTTTCAACGTATAGTTAGCATTATTTTAAGCTTCTATATTGTATTTTGTTAGCTCATTTTTTATTGTTTAATTTTATTGACATAATCTGTAAGCTATAAATTAAACAATACTAGAGAAATAATTAAATCATATCATAAGTCACACATTACATCAAATCTAATACTGAAAGGTGAGCCTTCATGAACAAGATTAATCATGTCTGTGCAGGACAAAACATGTAGCTGAAAACACAGCTGTATTGTTTGTATACACATAGGGTTTAGGAATGAATTAATTTTGTTCAGTCTTATTGCTGTCTTAAGTTTGTTAACAGTGCAGTATCATAATGGTTGCAGTATCATAATGGTCACTGTTTGTTAATAGTGCAGTCTCGAAATTGTGTAAATGGTGTGGATGCCTTTTGTTATGTATGTGGCGAGTTTACCATAAAATCAAATAGATAAAACATTACACGTTTAATTAAAAAAGCATATCATTTGTACTTTCAGTGTAAAATTGGTGATCAGGATAAGACATGGGTTCCTCATATAGTATGCACCAACGGCCATCTTCAGCCATCTTCTTAAATATAAGAAGATGGCTGAAAGATACACGAAAGGCTTTGCCATTTGGTGTACCTATGGTTTGGCATGAACCAAAGGATCATGTGACCGATTGTTACTTTTGTTTAACAAGTGTGTCTGGAATTTCTAAAGAATCTAAACATACTGTTAAAATACCCTTCATTGCAATCTGCAATCAGGCCTGTACCTGTGAAATTATTCCAGTTCCTGAGCAACCTGTGAATGTATGTTTCGAAAGCAGCGATGAAGAATCAGGCAGTACTGAAGAAGACAACAATGATTTTGATTTTGAATTATCTTCCAATAAGCCACATCTTACATCACAAGGTGAATTAAATAAGTTGGTTAGGGATTTAAATTTATCAAAAAAATCAAGCTGAACTGTTAGAATCAAGACTACAAAATTGAAATTTATTTCAAAAAAATACAAAAATTTCAGGCTTTCAAAGCCGACAATAAGAAATTTGAACTTTCTCAACACTTTATTGATGAAAATAATATGATCTATTGCACACGAGCTTATGTTATACTTAGGACAAGTTCATAAACCTGAGGACTGGTACCTTTTCATAGATTTGTCCAAGTATAGTTTAAAAATGGCTCTACTATACAGCAGTAACAAATATCCTTCGATACCAATCGCTTATGGTATTAATTTGAAAGAGACATACAATGTGATAAAAGATGTTCTTGAAAAAATAAATTATAAAAAACATAGCTGGAATATATGTGATTTGAAAGTTGTAGCTATTTTGTTAGGCATGGAGTTAGTTAGACTATACTAAGTGCATGTGTTTTCTTTGCGAATGGGACAGCCGAGCTAGGAATAAACGTTATGTTACCAAAGAGTAGAAGAAATGAGACAACTTAACTCCAAATGGGAAAAATATTATTCATGAGCCCTTAGTTGAACCCAAAAAACTATTTTTACCTCCTCACCATATCAAGCTAGGATTAATGAAAAATTTTGTAAAAGCAATGAAAAAGGATAGTCCTGAGTTTTTGTACATCAGGCAGAAATTTCTGAATGTAAGTGAAGGAAAACTTAAAGAAGGAATATTTGTTGGTCCTCAAATAAGAGAGTTGGTTAAAGATGATGTATTTAACACGATGTTAAATAATGTAGAAAGTGCAGCTTGGGCTTCATTTAAAAACGTTTGCAAACATTTTCTCAGCAAACAAAAATCCGACAATTACCACGATATTGTTAATCAACTTCTTACTTCATACAGACCTACGGGATATAATATGTCTTTGAAAATACATTTCCTCCATTCACATCTGGATTTTTTCCCGGACAACCTCGGAGATGTAAGTGAACACAGAGAATGTTTCCAGCAAGACATTTCGGTGATGGAAAGCCGCTATAAAGGGAAATGGAATACTAACATGCTAGCTGATTACTGTTGGACATTAATTTTGGATGTGCCTGAGGCTATTTATAAAAGAAAAGCATCGGCAAAATCATTGTAACACAGGTATGAACATGCAAAATTATACATTTTACAGATTTTAACTATATTTTCCCTTAATTTTTTTTTTTATGCGTAATTTATTTAAAACTAAGGGTGATAGAAAAATTGTATTTACAGATCTGTAATGTACATAAAAAAGCAATTCAAGAAATGGTATCACACTTAGAGAAACATAAAAAAATTTATTTTTGTCTATCAGTGTAATCACAGAAGGAGCTAAGACCAAGCTACGAGGTGTGATCAAAAAATATGGTGAATAATTTTTTATTAAAAAAAGTAATAAGGTTACATAGAATTCGATTTAATCTCCTTCAAAGTACTGTCCTTGGCTAGCAATGCACTTATCCCAACGTTGACTCCATGACTGGAGGCATTTCTGGAAGGCGTCTTTCAGAAGGGCTTTCAGCTGCTCGGACGTGGCCCTCTCAATGTCAGCAATGGTGTCAAAACGTTTCCCTTTAAGCAGTTTTAATTTCTGGGAAGAGCCAAAAGTCGCATGGTGCTAAATCCGGTGAGTATGGCGGATGTGGACAGACAGGAACACTTTTTTTGGCCAAAAACTTGCGAATGAGAAGCGAGGTGTGACACGGCGCGTTGTCGTGGTGAAGAAGGAAGCCATTGGTCCATTTTTCTGGTCGCTTTCTTCGTACATCGTTTCGCAAAATGCTTTGAATGGATCCGTACGAGATGTTAAGGTCTTCCGATAGCTCTCGAATAGTCATTCGCCTGTTTGAACGAACCATTGTTTCCACTTTTTGCACATTTTCTACTGTTTTTGAGGTTACTGGACGTCCCGCACGCTGCTCGTCTTCAACAGACTCATTTCCGTTTTTAAATCGGTCATACCACTTGTACATAATCTTCAAAGTTACCACATTATCGCTGTACACCGATTCTAACATTTCATGAGCTTCTTTGGCACTCTTTTGCAACTTAAAATAAAATTTAATGTTAATGCGTTGTTCAAAATCCATGTTGCGCGACACACACGATAAACACAACCTCACTCTAGCGGCTCTGGCAGTTGACTGGCAAGCCCGAACATGTTACAACTTGTCCCTGCCTGTCTCAGTTGATCACGCTATTGGACAAATTACGGGATATGGATGTAGTGTTGGCAGTTGCCACTATAAAAATTCATTCACCGTATTTTTTGATCACACCTCATATATGGTGGGTGATTGTAAATTTCTCATCCAAATGTTCTCAGTAAATCATGTGTTGGACCTGCAACATGTGGATGTGCATTATCATGCAGCAGGATGACACTGTCGGTCAGCCGCCCATGTCGCCGATTTTGAATGGAGTGCCGTAACTTACATAGAGTTTTGTAGCAGGCTTCTGCATTTATAGTCATCCAACGTGGCATGAAATCAATCAGTAGTATGCCAAACCAATCTCAAAAGACCATGGCCATCAGTTTGTGTCCAAATTGCTATGGCTTTACTTATGTTGGTGATTGAGGATGATACCAATCACTTGACTGCCGTTTTCTCCCTGGCATATAATACGAAATCCATGTTTCACTGCCAGTAACAATTGAATTAAGGAACTCATCACCTTTTTCTGTATAGTGCATCAAAAATTCCAAAGCAGATCCCATTCAGATTTTTTTGTGACATTCCATTAAGATGTGTGGCACCCAACGTGCACAAACCTTTGTGAAGCCTAAATGGTCATGAACAATGCGACCAATAACAGCTCTTGAAACATCAGGAGAAAAAAGGGCCAGGTCGGAAATCACTGAGCAACAATCTTTTCTGATTTCATCATCAAAGCGTTTCAACAAGTCCTCTGTGATTATTGAGGGTCTCCGCAAACATTCATCATCATGCACATTAATTCTGTTATTGCTAAACCTTTCACATCATTTTCAGATGTTCTTTCATTCACTACATTATTACCATACACAGCAACCAACTGCCGATGAATTTCAGCCAGCTTAACGTTTTACTGGTTTAAAAAACATACGACTCCATATATCTCACAGTTGGCAGCAACATTGATTTTCTTATTCCTTTTATAATGTAATAACTCATACGTAACCAAAGATACTACAACACAACAACTTACAAACAACAATGTAATGTGTACATTACTAGCATGCCCATGAATGATACAGGTTTGCCAACTTTAAGAAGAGAAATTTCCCAGCAGTCTTTACTTTAGAGATATCAATTGTATATATAATTCAATGATGTTACTTCTTATACCACTTTTAATAATCTAATAAAAATACATAAATAACATTTTTATAAAGTCCAATCCCTTCAGGATAAAGAACTTATCAAACAGTTATTTATAACATTTAACAGAGTCAACTCTCTTCATATACGAGAATATAAAATACCATGTCAAATTTCATGACTCCATTTTTGTAAGATACAAACCCAAACAGACATCAACATAAATATATAAAGAATTTTGTTACAAAGTTTTAATTATTATAAATCTGAGAGACCTTTAAAAAGATTGAAAAAGAAAAAAATCTGCTTATTATCATTAATCTGAGAGACCTTTAAAAAGATTGAAAAAGAAAAAATCTGCAGGAACTAATTTTTTTTAATATATAGTTGTAATTTTTCTCAATTATATGTTAAACTAAGAAATTAATAAGTTATTATACTTGGTAATCAATGTAAAAGATAGAATTCATCTTAAGACTACGGATCGATTTCTCTAATAGTGAATATTTATTTATAAAAAAATTAAATCTCTCTAATGTAACATGGTAATAGAATAGAATCTACCAGAAATTATACATATATATTTATAAAGAAATTCTAATTCAACAAAACAATTTACTTACTCATGGTAGTGTTATGTATGGAATCACATTAGTTAGCATTAATACATAATTTTTTGCACTACATAATATTAGCACAACATAGATAAATTATTAATCAAATAATTACACCAACACATTTTTAAATACAAGTGGTTTCGTAGTATGAACTGCTTCATCAGGTGAATATATTAATTGATTAAAATATATATGTTTTTTTAATATAGAATAATGATACTTTCTTCAGTCACAAATTAAAACTGATAATTAATCAAAAGTATTGCTATTAACACAATCTGATAGTGGATATGAGAACTAAAGAATTTATTACTTTTTAAATTTAATCTAATATTTCTTTCTCCAAACATTGGGTTCAAATTTTTTATTTGTTCATTTATTATATCTTTAATTAGTTTTTTTTTTATTAATGCACAATTTAATCAATTAATCATTCAATTAAATCAGCAATTAATATTAATCACAAATTTAATCAAGAAGTAGTGTTCTAAATCTGTTACATAATATGATTTTGCTAGTTTTATTCTTTGTTTAAATACTGCATGTATTTTTAAAACCTCTATTAATCATTCTAATATGAATATCATTTGAAACTGATTCGGTACTATTAATTATAATAATTAGGGTTTTATTGTTTCTAAATGCAATTTTATATAATTTTAGACATTTTTATTAAATGTTATAGATGACCTTATTTACATGATAGGTAAGTGGCTATAATTTTTAATTTTTTTTTTTAATTTCTTAGCTATAATATTTTTAATTTATTTATACCTGATTTAATTAATTTATAATTTTTCTATTATGCTTATTATTAAATGGAATATACTTTATTACATTAAGTTCCTTATTTAGTTTGATATTATCATCTTAAATATTTTATTTCTCTATTGACCATGCTATTGTAAGTTATAATTTTTCGATGATGTAGATGAATCGATTTATTATAGATTGTAGTTAAAAATAATACATTTGCAATAAACTTTCAATATGTTAATATCTAGAAAACATTTTAAAAACGTAAAAAATATCTAAAATAACTTTTAATAAGCTTTTATTTGTTCAATTAATGGATTCTTTTATATCATAATTTTTTTTTTTTTATTATATTAAATGTTTCTTTTACTAGAATAAATCTGTAATGCTATAAGAAACAAAAATATTATTTTAATTTTATTTTATTTTGTTAGCTACATTCATACATTTTTTTATTATATATATTTTTAATAATTAAACTGTTTTACAAAAATGCAGAAAGATATACAGCCACGTGGATTCTTATAATTACCAAAAAATCTGAATGGTGAAGTTTCTTTATGGACTTTTAATAGTTCAGAAAATGTGCAAGCTGATGGACTGTTGCTGATAAATGAATTTTTTGAAATTAATTCTTAACATTTATTTAATGTTCTGTATTAAATGTCTTAGTTATTAGTTGTATTATTTACTAACTTCTTGCAGTTTATTTTATGTACATATGATTTTGTCTTGTTATTATATTATCTTTATTAATGATTATAGAAATATCTACTTAACAATTTTTAATAATATCGTTATCATTCTTATTGCTTTTATGTTCTGTTTTAGTTGTAGAGCTTTATTTTTTTGTAACATATCTTTTTAACCAATTCCATGTACTAAAATGCCAAGTATTTTACATCATCATTAAAAAATCATTACCGTGGAAACTACTTTAGAAAGAATGGCAGCCTTTTTTAAATTCCAGTCTATATATACATTTATATTTTGTTTTTCTCTCTTATCAACCACTATAGGACCATCTTAGTTAGTCCCTGGCTGATTTCCTTTCCTTCCAACTGACCATTTTCAAACTATGTTGTTCCTTCCTTTCTTGCAACATTTTTTACTGGTACACTCTCTGGTTCCTTTCTGAAAACCTTCACAAAATTGGATTTTCTTCCTAAATGTATCTCTGTCCCTTACATCTGCTGGCTTTAGCCCTACAATCATGAGATCTTCATACACCTCTGTAAACCAGTTAATGTTCGTTTTGGCTCTATCGCTCTTTATCGAAATCCCCTTCATCAATTTGTTTTTATCCATTCTACCCAAGTGCACGCTCTATCCCTCTTATCGAAATCCTCTTCATCAATTTGTTTTTATCCATTCTACCCAAGTGCACATAGAATCCGATCTTTTTGAAATAGCATCTGTGAGTCTGTCTATCCGTACAAACAGACCTCCGTAGGTAGAGTTCTTCATTCTTCCATAACCTCCAATCATTTTCCATGGTCCAAGTATCTTTCTTAGTACTTTCCTTTCCAATTCCAATTTATCAATCTCTCCTCAGTTTAGAGTTATATGATCTGTATCATACAGCACTGCAAACCTACTGTGGTATAATATCAAATGTTTCCCATCCTTAATATCCTCTTTTTACTAATAATTTTTTTGTAAAGGCGTATGCCTTCTGCAGTTTATTTATTCTACCCTATTTCCCTCTCTATCTAGCTCATTTGGTTGTATTACTTCAGCAAGATATTTAAATTTCTCCACCTTCTTAATTCTACCAAGGTTTGTTACTAAATAATTTGGTGAATGCCTAACGTCGGTCATGTACTCAGTTTTATCGATTGATATCCTAGACCTGTTTTTTCAGCTGTTTCCATCAAGATGTTCAATAGTTCCTGTACAATTTTTATGTCCTTCATTAGGATTTTATGATAACCATTAAGGTCCGACAGGACCTTGCAAAATGGATGACCATTTTGCAATGTCATCTACAAAAGCAATACAATCTATGTTCAGATTTTCTTTAGCATATCCTAACTTAAGTTTTCTAATTTTCTTTTCTTCACAGATTTTCCTCCAATTTCTTATGACCTTTTCCAAGACCACATTGAAAAGAAGTAGGGATAGGCCATCTAATTGCCTTACACCTGTTTGAATGCTGAATGGCTGCAAGATTTCCCTTTAAACTTAATTTTTTATATTGTTCCCTTTAGGGTTAGCTTTATAAGGTTCAATGTTTTCTCATCTGCACCAAATTCTGCAAGTATGTTTTGTGTGTGTGTGTTTTAGATACAGTACTGAAACTTTTTAATATAATCTTTTAGAGGAGGGTGTTATAAAACAACTTGTGATACAGAAAACCTTCCAGAAATATCCATTGTCCACACTAATTGTATATGTTTGAAAAGGTCAGGTACTCCTTTCTATTAGTGAAGTCTGAAATTGTATACTTTTCTCATTAAATGGTTTATAATATATTATTGAGTAGATATAGATTGTTTGTTCTAGCGCAGCAGCCAATCAGACAGCAACATTCTGATCACGTGACTTAAGCCGTGCACATTCTATTTTAGAGAAAAAGTTACATATATACTGCAAAATTTACATATTTCACACTCTTATTTTACTGGCGTTATTAATGATTCTTTAACTAATAATTAGTAGAGAGGTGTCAATGGAGAATACACAATTACGTTACCATCTCGTATATGAACATTTTATACGACTCGCAACCAAATAACTAATACAATATCGAATCAATTTAGCGCGCATACGACATGCTGCTTGGTTCGTATCGCTGCGTATACAGATTGGCTTTTTCCCCATCCTATAGTATAGGGCTGAATCTGGTAGGGAGATAAAGAGCATCCCCGCGGCAGCTGTTGACCGCAGGCGATCGTCGAAAGGTTCGGCCCGTTCCCTCGCGCCTGAAAAAAAAATTTTTATATTTTTCATTTTTTCAGGCCTGCCGACCCGGAAAGAGCCGACACCTATGCGACAGTAGAGTTTACAACTTCAATCGATATCATCATTAATCAACTTACTTAAGCCGTGCACACTCTATTTTAGAAAAAAGTTACATATCATGCAGCATTTACAGGCAAAAATCACATATTTCGCACTCTTTTGCAAACACAATTTTCTCATTAATGATTCGTTACTGAACAACATTTGTAAAAACAATTTCATATACGTGGAATGTAACTTAAAAATAAAATATATTCATCGTTTTATATGAATAAACATTATATTCGTTGTTAATGTTAAATTATCTAACAGCGCGGCCTTGATGATAAATTTATCTGTACATAGGTCATTCATACGAATTAAGTAACAGATTATTGTATCAGACCAGTCGAACCAAAACCCTTATCATTACGTTCGGTTTCATCTAATGTTTCGCTTTCCGTCCACGATATGCGTTTGTATTCTGATATTACCATCTGCGCGATTCTCATCCCCCTCTGCACCGTAAATTCTTTATCACCCAAATTTATAAGACCGATTTTAATTTTACCGCGATAATCAGCATCGACCGTGCCTGGCGAATTCACAACTGCAATGCCATAGCTCATCGCCATACCCGATCTATGTCTTATTTGCGCTTCATACTTTTTAGGCAGCGATATAGCAATGCCGGTCGCGATTATTTTTATTTCACCCGGTTTTAAAATCGTATCGATCGTTGAAACTAAATCTAAACCGCTTTGTTCGGTAGCGTATTTAGGAAAATCAACGAAATTATTCAATTTCTTAATTTTAAAAACTTCCATCTGAAATGTCTATATTCAGAAAATAAATAATACAAAACTTGTAATCTATAGAGGGGAAAAAATTATATATTTATTTATTGTATATGTTCCTTCAGATTTGTGAGATGTCGCAAAATACCGATCAAACGGCAGAAATGTATCTATATGTAAGTCATTCATACGAATAACATAAAGCGTGTGCATGACATCATGGGCATTCCCTCGTCTGTAGCATTGACCTTTGTTCGCGCAAAATAAATAATACAAAACTAATAATCTATTGATGGTAAAAAAAATAAAAATATCTGCGACTTTTCACTTATTATTCTTGCTTTATCACTTTACCTGTCAGCGGAGAATACGTGATTACATTATCGTATTTCAATAAACAATATGCTACTGTATTTGGTTTAAAATTCTCTTCCGCTTCAACTTTAAACTTCAAATCAATTACACCTATCTTTACGGATTCATTTTGACGCTAGCAGTCGATCACATATAGGGGATATTTGGTTTTGTAATCTGAAAACGTGTACGGTGAATTTATATTTTTATAATATGATTTTTGAAAATTAATAAACATTCTATACATCAACGCTTGATTCCCTCGTAAATCTTCATATGGATATTTATTCGAATTGATCATTACACAAATATTTTTAACGTTAGACGAATCGAATTCTGACGCGTCCTTCACGGCTTTATCTTTCCTATCGGTTTGAAAACCTAAAATAACATAGCGCGGTTTATCTATTTGCGACAACGTTGTCACATTCCATATAAAAGAATTCGTTTGAGGAACCGCCGTATTTTCATGAAGATCCCACGCTCTGAACGCCATACGCACATCTTTATTTTGATCTCTTATTTTAGCTAATTCCAATTCATATTTGGGCGCCACCTTGAGGTACGGGACAACCCACACTATGTCTGTTAATTCTATCTTAGATTTGTGGTCGGGAACCGTAGCGCGTATCGCGTTTACATCGCTATCAAAACGTCTCAACACCAATTCCTGTCTGTTGTTTATGATTATTTTTATAGTCTTCGGCGAAACCCAACAGCATCGATAATGGTACGCATAAATTAAAATTACCATTTTCATCTAAATCGACTTTATTTTTTTCACTAATCCATCCCGCTATTTCGGCAGATGTCAACATAGAATTTGTCATTGAAAGAGCGTTTTTCATAACCGTTGTCACGCCTACATTTCTCACCGAAGTTATTTCTTGCGCGTTAATAAGATATCGTATATCCTGGAATAAGAAGGCCACACCAAAATTAACTAATTCTGAAGTAGTCGATTTTTTCCGTCTGTTCCAACGAGTTTGCCGGAAACAATCAAATAACTTTCACCCGGAACGGTATACACGTCCGGTTGATTTATAGGGATTTTAATCTCCTTTTCGATTTTATTCGCTAAGGAATAATGATTGTGAAATTGATTATATGTTAGGGACTCATCTGAACGCGCTACTTTATTAACTGTTAAATAATTCATCTCTATAGACAAAGTTTAATTTTTTTATTTCAATAATGTAATGGTGCTTTTAAGTTTCTCGTCGACGATTTCAAAACCTAAAGATTTTAATTTTTTAACGCTTTCTTCGGTCAATTTGTAACGTTTTTTAACATCAATTTCATCATCACTTTCAAATACTAGCGGCATGTCTACTTAAAATAACAAAAATAAAAATCCAAATTACAATATTCTATTCAGAAACTCCGATGGGTCCTTGATTCTTTCAAAACTAACATCATGTTTACTCGTTCGCCGCGCAAATTCAATAAATTATCATTTTCATCGGTCAACGATATAACTAAATCGTAAATTGCTCTCACATCTACCGGTAGAAATTATTCCATCATATCGCCCGGATCTACACTCAGCGGAAACTCATATAACATGCGTTCTTGATTTTCATTTCTATAACTGCCCAAAATAATGTTACATTTCACGCGTACTACATTCACGGGAGCGATATTTATTATTTGATCCGAAAGATGCGTCGCATTCACTTTGAGAACTCTTGCTCCATAGCCCAACAGACTGCCGACACTGCAATCTGTATCCGAAAAGTCTATCCATACGGTGCTTTTAATTTCACATTGTAACGTATTTGGGTTTGCTCGCAATGTGATGGTTTGATTAATTTTATTCATTTTATTCTGTATATAGTTACTGATATCTTCAATTTCATAACTACCTGTTGGTATTGTTATATATTGCTTTTTTGTCAACACATAATTATTATTTTCATCTTTTTTGACATCCTTTTCCAAACGAAACAAAGTTTATTATTTTTGTTTTCCTCGACGTTCGGGATAGTGTTGGCGGTCATCAACCATTTGAGACCCAATTCGTATTGGCCTTTTGAAAGGTCGATCGGAGGAAAAAATGATTTTTTATCTCCGAACTGTTACCATCAATCGATAATAGACACGACATATCTATTTAGAAAAAATAAAAAACAAAAAACGTATGATTTATTCGGATAAAAATTCTAAACATAATCGACCGTAAATCACATCGTCGTCGGTTTGATATCTATTGTAATTGTACGTTACGTTGGAGTTTCTGAAATAATTCATCAGTTCTGGAGGCGGATGTGCATAGCCTATGCTATCAAAATAATCTACGTTTTTGTAGATTTTTCGGAAACAAACCTAATGCGTACCGCGGCCGTTTGAAGTGCCTAAATTCACTATCGAGCATTCATTTTTCCAAATCTTTTTCGGTAAAGCGTCCAACATAAAAACACCACGGAAGTGTGGAATTTTCAATTGTTTCGCGTATTCAATTATTTCGTGATCGTACAAAGCGCGATTTGGTATTGATTCGATTATTTTTTTTTTCTTAGCCGTACCGCCGCCTTTCTTCCACTCAATCGACCACCACTTTTCAGGCTACCGCCAAATTTGAATTTAAGTTTCATCGCGTTAGTTACTGCGTAGGCGGCCGCTCTTTCAGTCAAACTGCTATCCGGCGCGAGCACACGTTCCCACGCCCGTTCGGCAAGCGCTTTATCGGCTTGAGATCTTGTTTTATTATCTGAATATTTCGAATAAGCTATATCGTGCAGTTTACACGCCTCATCTAATTTATTTATGCCTCTATCACCTCGCTTCAACCTCTTATCCAAGTTCGTGCCCGGACCTCAATAATTATAACCTGGAATATGAGCTTCAAACGGTAATAAATCTACAGCCTCATTGATTACTGACCCGATTATACCGCGTCCCCCTTTTTTCTTAGAAATATTTTTCTTCTTCACCTTCATATCTCTATATATAAAAAAATATTTTTTCATTCAAATTATGAAATTATTATTATTACTATGAAATTATTCACATTATTTATCATGACGAACCAAATTTATTTTTATGCCATCATTATTGTTTTTATAAGTCGCTTACGAAATGTCCTTAATGGCCGTCTCTATCGCATCATCTATATATCTATCAAATTTTGTTTTAAGCTCGATATTTTCATTCTTTATAAATTGTAAAGTACTATAAGCAATCTTTACCATTTCATCTTCTATGTATTCTCTAGTAACCACATCGTATGCATTTAATCTTTCCAAACCTATAAACTTTTCATAGAGATTGATTGTGTATTCATCAAACATACTTTTGGTTCGACGCAGATTCAACGCGTCCGCGTCATCGATAGGATCGGACACGTTACACAACCTATGATTTTTTATATCGTAATTTCCATCGGTTGTGATGGGGAAACCCGACGACATTTGTTTAGCATGTTTAAAATTCACCGCATCCGAATCACCGATAGGATCGGACACGTTGCACAATCTATGGTGATTTATATCATAATTTCCATCACCAGTCAACGAAAAACCTTCCCCGGGAGGCCCTAGTTTTCCTGCTGTTCGACGTCCTTTGTTGCCTAATCTTAATTGTGACATTTCTATACTGCAAAAAATAAAAATTAAAAACAAATAATCTATTCTTCAAATTCAACTTGTTTCAATTCTTTAATTATGGATATCAGTTCGTTAGAAACACCCTTGTTTCCGGCGTCATATTCGCCTACAAGAGTATGCAATCTAGCTACCAGATCGTTTGGATCGTGCCAATATAAATAGACCGGATTATAATTGAGTTGCGCGTGCAACAACTCGGTGCAGCTGAACGATGATATATGGGGAAATTGATCTGACGGGTCTTTTTGAAGGGAACAGCTTTCTGACGACTTCGTTGTATTTGGATGATTTATTCGTTTTTACTGCGCCGGCGATCGTCAAGTGAGCACGGTACGCTTTAACATTTCACTATAAGTGTGCATATCTGCTGTGTGAACTTTTGTCAGATCTGGATTTTTGAACAACAGCTCGAGGACGCCCGGTGTGGCCGAATATATTATCTCTCCCAAAAGCATTTTATCACCGACAAATTCAATTTTAATACCGCCCAATGTAGCCGTATCTGTATTTTTTATCATATTTCACACCGTATACATGATCTAGAGATAATTTTGGACCAGTCTTCAACATTTGTATGTATGGTTTTATAGCTTCTGAATAATCTTCAATTGTAATTGTTTCTTGCGTCTCAGAAATTTGTGTAGATGGAGTGTCTGGCAAAATATCTATAAATTTAACAGGTTCTTCGCCACCTTGATACGCAGTTTGAGTTTGTTCACATGGTATTGTTATTTGTTGAGATAACATTGTAGAAGCTGCATCTTCTTCATCATCTGAAAGTTCTAAATCTTGTTCCAACAAACTCTCTTCACACCTCTCTTGATGTCTCTAAATTACTCATCAGTCTATCGCCCAATTCGCGTCCTACTCTATCTATATCAATTTCTCCGTCGGTTGGAGGTGGAGGAGACGGTTTTGGTTTATCTATTTTTTCTCTAATTTCTTGGATCGGTTCGATTCGTTTAGCGATTAAAGCTTCCTCTTCAGCTAAACCCAACACGAAAGCCGCGTGTTTACGTTTAAAATCTTTATTCAATCTATCAATTTCCACCATTTGTTTCTCCTTCTTATACATTGTTCTATATATAAAAAAATAAAAAATTGAAACAAATAATCTATTCGCGTTCAACGCTGCGTTCAATATAGCACCGCTGCGTTCGACGGTGCGTTCAATACAGCATCGCTGCGTTCGATGTTGCATTCAATATAGCATCGCTGCGTTCAATCGATGATGATAGATTTATCGATACCGTTCCGATAGCGACCCTTATTTTTATCGCTTTCTGTATCGATAACTAGAAAACCATACCGATTCGCGTTCCAAACATATTCGCACACCGATTTAAAGCTGTCAAAGGACATGTCGACGTTTACGTGTTCATCGTAAATGTGTTGTAAATTAAAACCGTCTTGTCTGAACAGAATTAGAAAATTGCAATTGTTCCGCACGAGTTGTTTTGGTATTTTCGAATACGTTTGCGCTAGATAGAAGCAATCAATTTTATTGTAGCGACCTCTCGAAAAATAATCACCGATATTGTTTTGCTTTTGTTTGATCACATCATCGATGTGATCAAACATCATCGAACACCATTATCGAATGGGGTTAAATCGCTTCCAGTTGTGGAACCTGATCATTTTCACTGTATTCATAGTAACCCAATTCTGGATTCAACATTATCAGGTTTGATAACATTCTATATAGCGGTGGAGGGATTTAGAGAAAATGTACAAGTTCTGAAAGCGTACTCCGTTTTCTTGAACTAAAAGATTGAAAACAACATTTGTTTTACCGCAATTCGATGGGCCGCATACAATACATCTGATAGTGTTTGGCAAGAGGGAACCATGTCTACTTTGTTTTTTGAATCCGTATCCCTTCATTACGTTCATGATGGGAAATTCTGTTTTCTGTTGCACTTCCTTTATATCTGTCTTGTACTTAAAAAAATATATATTTAAACTAATAAATGATTTATAAGTTAAACTTAAATCAATTCCAGTGACTAATAGTAAAAAGTTACGATTAATTTTTGATAAATCACTGTGAAATTCTTTTTTAAATGTCTCTATATCATCTACATCATATAAATAATCTTTATCTAAAACAGTGATGCTTTTATGATGAGTGTGATAATCTATCTTCAAATATATTGCTTCGCAATCATTATCTAAATCTTTAATAATATAATACAACGAATCAAGTGCGGATTTAATTCTAGATTCTACCTCTATTTGACTATACACATATTCATCTAAAAGTAGTGAATATTCAAACTTAAATGTTGAAGGAATATAATCGTACTTATCATTACTTTTAAAGTAACAATCTTCACAGATAATTTTTTTATTTCGAAGCTTCATCTCTCACTATATTTAAAATATCAAATGATTTTTCAAATAGACTACTCGCAATTTTTATAATAGAATATTAATAATAAATAGTAAAAAGTAAAAAAAAATTCATCACACGACTGAAACAATCAATTCTATCATCATAATGGCAATCTATATATAAATTGATAAAGTGATTATCAATAAAAAATTAGAGTTAAACATCATTCAAATCTATCCATGAATTGTAAGATTTATCAAAACCTAACCATTTTACGTAGGCTTTGTTGCCTTTTCGTTTGAGAATTTTCTCAATTTGATATACGTCTTTGTGTTTTGTTTTTTGCAATTCGTGTTGATAAAAACGACCTTTTAGAATTTAATTTCTGGAATCGATCAATTCATACGTTATGGGTCGAGATTCCGAGTGAACAATGTGTATTTTGAATATTTCATTCGTCCAATTGGGCAAATAACCCTTGTCAAATATCTTTTTATGTTTGCTTATACGAACGGGATCGTCGACTTGAAATTTAATCTTTACAATATTCGGTTTCCTGTCGTATTTTTTATTTAAATTTGCGAGAACTTGCTGTTCATTTTTTTGATTCACATCTTTCGGTTTAAATTTTGTAGCCGAATGCACCGTATTATTGAATTCATCAACGAGATTTTGCAATATATCAATCCATTTATAGTTCTCGTGTTCTGTAAATTTGGTAAACATTTTCGTCTTCAGCGTCCTATTTAAACGTTCAACTATGACGGCTTTTTTTATCTGAATATGTAGAATAGTGATTTATGTTGTACTGTTTCAGTAGGGCTTTAACTTGTGGATTATAAAATTCTTTCCCCTGATCTGTTTGAAAATGTTTCATCTTGTGATTTGCGAATACTGGATGTAAAGCGACCGCAACCTCTACGTCCGTTTTTTTCTTTAGCGGCACAGCGTATGCGAATTTACTAAAACAATCGATAACCGTCAACAAGTACTTGTAGCCGTTGTTTTGTCGTGAATAAGGTATCATTTCGACGATGTCTGCTTGGACTAAGTCATTTAGACTTTTAATTCCGTTTTTATGGTTGGATAATTGCGTCTGGCAGGCTTGTGCAGTTCTTTCGCTAAAATAACTTTAATGGACATGTCCGTACTTAAAAGAAGAAAAAAAAAAACATAAATAATAATGTATTAAAGCTAAAAAAACTGGTATTTGTATCGATAATCAACAAAGATACCATATGAATAGTTGTCTTTTATCTGTTCATAACAAACTCATTTCACATTTAAACAAATATTTTTTAACATCAATAAAATACTAATTTTAAGTTTCATTACTTTTATATATAGAATGATAGAAATGTCTAATATCTTCGATAATTTGAATAGCTTAAGTTATAGCAATACTATTAAAAATATCGGTGAATTGACCTGTAATAAGGAATACAGAATTGAAAAGATGGAGTTTATGAATACTAGAAACGGTAAATCAATTATTGCGATTATTGAAGAAAGTTTTGGAAGAATATTTTTACCACAAAGATTTTCAGAAGATCTTACAGAATCGGATTTGGATGAAATCAATAAAAATAAAGAACTTTATATAGTATATAACGGATTAAAGAAAATGAATAATGGACACAGTTATCATGACATAAGAGTTTACATGCAGTATTGACGTTCCATATTAAGTTGTACATATTTTAGAGGAGATGCAATGTATTCGTTTTGTATGAAATGTAGATTTAGAACTCCATCGCGTAATTGTGTCGTTGTTGAAAAAAATAAAATACGATCAAGTTGCAGTATTTGTAAGGAAACGAAATTAACGTATATTAAAAAAACTAAACTAATTAACAAAATCGATTGCGCTAATAAAATGGACGTAGACTAGCTTTAATTTTTTCCATATAAACGCTTTAATTCTAACGGCATATTGTAATGACCCCAAGCCAGCGTATTGATGTTATCTACGGCCACCCGTTTGTGCTAATTTATTCGTAACTACAGTGTTTACTCGTTCTGAAGAGCGTCATAGTCTTGTAAGTTTCCAAATCTGAATAGTCAATACATGCTTTATAATCGTCAAACGTAATACTTTTTTGGACTATGTTTTTTTTACACCTTTTGCTTTTTTCGTTTGCCGTTTTAAATGTGTACATTTTCGATCTCAATCCGATAAATTCAACGATTTGATTACCGTTTACTTTGTCTTTAAATTTGCCCAGTACTTTTTTATTTTTCACAGAATAATTCGGATGGTCTTTCGGATAATCTGACGTATCGAAATGTTGAAACAGATCATCACTTCGCATGTCGGCGTAAAAATCATCGGTTTCAATGTCGTAGATGAAACTATCCGTATCCATGTACAGTAGAGAATTTCGATCCGTATTTTGGCTTCATAACGTTGTAATGAAAATCGTACATTACGGTTTTACTGTTATCCAATATCGTAAAGCCCACATAAATCGGTTTATTTAAATGCACCGTATCTTTGGCCATTTGTAAGCCGACTAAAGACTCTTTGAATATTATTTGTCTATAAAGGTGGATTTCGCGATTAAATTTCTCAGTTTGATTTCGTCGACCAACAGTTTAAAATTCTTGTAGTTTCTTACGTTTTCCATACTTTTACCGAACACGGAATTGTTCATCAGTTTGAAAAAATCTTTTTCGAAATCGTTTGCGGCTCTTTTTCGGTTTTCAGTATTCAAATCTATATAGCTCTTGAGCCACGCTTTCTGATCAAAGGACAATATATTGCGCACTTGTTTGACAATCAACCCGTTCGCTATAGCCTGCTTGAGCACTACATAGTGGCAGACGTAGTTTGTTTTATCATCGAGAGGGGTCAATAATTTTCTAGTTTGAACCGGGCGGTGCTTCCGACACCGGTAGAAACGACAAATCGTTATGATGATCGTGCAAGTTTGTCGGATACGTTACATCGACTTCGAATATGTAGCCTGTATCCGCATCGTTAGGATGATTCATTATAGAATCTAAAATTCTATATAAATGCTCTTTTATCCTTTTTAAAGTTGCCGTATGGTAAAGGCTGACTCATACTGAACCCGTATAAGTTATTGGCGTCAACGTAAGCTATATATTTACTGGGGGCGTCGGGGTTGTAGTTTTTGAGGTATTTATTATTTGCCACAGCGTGTTTTTGCACACACGTTGAAATGCCGCCTCTGATGCCCGATTCGATAAACATGTACATGTCGACGTCTGTGAACAGTTCCAATTCAATGCAGGTTTTATATAGCATGGCGTCGAAAGCTAAACCGGGTGCAGAAATATAGTGCGCGGCATCAAGGCGGTATTTTCGTAGGCATAACGATCTGAAATTCTCAAAAACATCAGCCAACAGCACATCGCATTTTAAATATACATCACTGTATTCGCCCAACGTTTTACATTTAAAATAGTCCCACACTATTTTCGCGTGTTCATATTCATCGTCGGTAATATGCGAATCGGTGAGGGAGCTGTAAAATTTTTCTTTCGACGGCAGCTGTTTCATTCAATTTCGACCACGAATCAGTATATTCGTAAGGGTACACGCCCTTTTTCGTGACCATTGGTAAATCGTCAGCTGCAAAGTGTTGTTTGATGTGATTAAATGATTGTTTTGGTAAATTGGACGCTAATTTTTCCAAACTTGAGGCCAGAAACTGAATAGTGTCTACGAATTTTACACTTAAAACGTCAGAAATCCGTTTCGTAAACATAGTATATTTTTAGGTGGTTTTAGGTATGATGTTTATATCCCCCTCCAGCTGTCTTATAATGAAATGAGAGTAGTAACCGGTTAAATTGTGAATTAATATTGGTATCGTATTTTGTGCTTGTCTGCGTAAATTGCAGCTATTGAATAACGCGGCTAGTTGACGACCGGTTAAGTGACAATGATCGCGAACTTTTTCGCAATCTAAACCGAATCCTGCATGACACATTTCACATCGCTTACAGTTGTCGAATTTTCTTTGTTCATCGACGGAAAGAGGTGTCATTGCAACGTGTATCATTTCATCCGCAAGTTGATTCGCGATATAGGATAGAACATTTATGAAATTTTCAGCCGCTTTTTCGCCTCTATAAAGTACAGGTTCTTGTAGTAGGACTTGTTTTATTTTATCGTAAACCGATTCGTGACAGACGAAATACAAACAGTAACTCATCGGTTCGTGCACATGGGTTGTATAACTATATGATTTTGTATACGTTGGATGATACGGCGTCGAATTCAAAATCGACGTATGCTACAACAGGCATTGGAAACTGATTTTCGTACCTTTTAAATTTCATTATATTTTCAGCCGGTTTTGGTGTTTTTATATGTGCCGATTCATTGTGAATACACCGTTTTAAATGGGCTTTCATTCTATCTTCACTATTTCCATCTTTATAATAGAATGCAAAACAGCGTTTGCATACATCTATTTTGGATGTACGTTTCGTTAATTGAGACCTAACCAATCGTGAAAAATCTTTTATGCAGCAATAGTGTGAAACATTATTTTTCTTTATATACAATAAATCAAAATGGTTTGGTTTTTCAATGGTTTTGCAAACTTTTAAAGGTCTAACTTCATCATTATCTGTCAGCGTATATACATTTATAGAAACATTGTTGGTGGATTCAAATTTTTTAATATCTCGACTGGAAACTTTAACATGCTAAAGTCATATGTACTTTTTAAATCAACAGTATAACCTTTATCTAAGCGTTGTGGGTCACGACTGTTTACATGTTTCTATAAAATAGCCCATTTAAAGCAGTATATGTCTTTATTGTTAACATTAATCACAGCCTTTCTTTGCTTTATTTTATCGGGTAAATCTATATAATAAAGAACCGCGTAAAGATTTAAATTTATTTATACGCAACATTAAACCGTCGATACTGATTAAAGACCAACCGCTGCCTTTACCTTGAAATTCGGATTCTTCGGCTAATAGTTTTTCAAACGCTTCATCTATAACTTGATCTAAATCATTACAATTATATGTGGGTGTATTTTTAATTTTAAAAGCAATGTCTTGACAATCGATTTGGTCGCCTCGACTTTTTTCATATGTACATTCCAACAATATATTAAATTTTACAGCGTCCGTTGTTACTTGTGATTTTAAGATGTTGAGAATGCAATTTCTTTTACTGTTTAAAAATAAATACATATATCTTTATTTGTTTCGTCTCCATTTTTATAATAATATGTAATTAAATTTTTTTTAAACGCCTTTTATAAAATTGTGAAAGAATTTGCGTCACAGATAGCTAATCTAGATCGCCTTTTTAGCGGTTGCGCAATCATTATCTAAACACACACGTTTACCATACATCACTTCTATATAATAAATGAATAAAGTACTGCATAATATTGTATTTATATTACTAAATATGCTACTGCGCACGCGCGAACGAAACTAATTTACATTAAGGTCAATGCTATTGTTAATATCTATCTTTCACTGAATAAAAAAGACAAATATTATTATAATGAATGAGAAGAATTCCCTGACGTGATCGACAGGCTATAATAAATACATTACAAACGCAAGATAGGGGATTCCAAGAATCAGACCATTGTAAAAGATTAGGGAATCCCGTTAGAGTCATTAATGAGAAAATTGTGTTTGCAAAAGAGTGCGAAATAGGTGATTTTTGCCTGTAAATGCTGCATATGTAACTTTTTTCTAAAATACGGCACGGCTTAAGTAAGTTGATTAATGATGATATCGATTGAAGTTGCAAACTCTACCGTCGCATAGGTGTCGGCTCTTTCCGGGTCGGCGGGCCTGAAAAAATGAAAAATATATTTTTTTTTCAGGCGCGAGGGAACGGGCCGAACCTTTCGACGATCGCCTGCGGTCAACAGCTGCTGCGGGGATGCTCTTTATCTGCCTACCGGATTCAGCCCTATACTGTAGGATGGGGAAAAAGCCAATCTGTATACGCAGCGGTACGAACCAAGCAGCATGTCGTATGCGCGCTAAATTGATTCGATATTGTATTAGTTATTTGATTGCGAGTTGTATAAAATGTTCATATACGAGATGGTAACGTAATCGTGTATTCTCCATTGACGCCTCTCTACTAATTATTAGTTAAAGAATCATTAATAACGCCGGTAAAAAAAAGTGTGAGATATGTAAATTTTGCAGTATATATGTAACTTTTTCTCTAAAGTAGAGTGTGCACGGCTTAAGTCAAGAGTGTAAAATATGTGAATTTTGCCTATAAAAGGCAGGATAAATGTAACATTTTCTCTAAAGTAGAGTGTGCACGGTTTTTTAAGTCATATGATCAGAATGGTGCTGCGCTAGAACAAACAATCTATATCTACTTTATTGCTGTACCATTATTTAGCAGATTAGTGACTGGGGTTTTCTTAAAACTGGAGTACCTTAAAAAACCATGTTAGGCGCAGTTTTGTTTCTCATATATATTAACAGCTTATGTGATGGAAGATTTAATGGTAAAACAATATCCTCTGCAGATGATACTGCGTTATTTTATCACGGTACATCTTGGTTAGAAAATAAAGATGCTATGGAAGAAGATTTGCTCATATTAAGGTTATGGTTCTCTAAACATGAAATGATTCTAAGCACTCAGAAAAACAAATTACATTAATTTCTCTCTAAGAAAATCTCAAGACTCTTTTAACTCAGTTATTTATAGGTGTCTGCAGAGTCTCGTTTCATGCACTGCATGTCAGACATGTTCCCCCATACTTAGAAAATTTTCTACAAAATATTTGGGTATTCTCATAGATGAACAACTCTCCTGGAAACTCCAATTTGACAGCTTAACTTAACTTAAAAAGTTAAATAAAATCACAAGAATTTTTTACTTCCTAACTGTCCTCAAGAGATCAGTAGAAAGCTCTATTTTTCTTTGGTACGAAGTAGATTAGATTATGGATTAACTTGTTACGCAGCGGCTTTTGACACAAACTTAATTCCTATTGCTAACATACAAAAAAAAATTATTCGAATAACTGCAAAAAAAAGGTCAAACTGAATGTTTGAGACAAATTTTTTTTTTAATCTAAATATCTTCCCAGTACAACTTCTGTATGTATATAAAGTTTTAAATTTGTTTTACAAAAGAAGTGGTAGCAAACCAAAAGAAATTAATATATACCGACAACAGTTGAGGTCTATGCATGACTTTCACACGCCAAAATCAAATTTTACTACATTTAATAGATTTTACACATATTTTTTCCCAAGAATTTTTAATAAATTACCTGTATTTATAAAAAAACTCTCTAAACATTAAATTATTTAAAAGAAATTTGAAAAACTGCTTATCAACACTGTACAGGATAAAGAGTGTTTACAGTGTTTATCAGTAATATTTGTATTCTAATGTTATGTATTTAATTTTGTATTTTTTTATAGTAGCTTTTATCTTTATTATTACTGGTTGTTGTACATTAGGTTTTCTCAAATTATAGAATTCATGCTGGTAAATCCATTATTATTATTATTTTTTTATAAATATTTTTTATTTGTCTGCTCTGCTGTAAATTATTAATTACTAGTTTAATTTTTTTAACTCTAGATTTTAATTTAATAACTAGTTTTAATTCTCCATTAACTCAATTACTAATTTTTAAGTGTCACAGTAAACTTGATACAGGCAATGCCTAAATAAGGTACATAGTTCTTTTAAACCATTTAAAGTTAATTTTAATTTTTTTAATGTACATACTTAATTTTAATTTTTGCTTTTTTACTGTTTTTATTTTTATATATTAAGTGCCTAATAAAGTTTACTGTTTGTAAAAATATGTTATGTACTGTACATTGTAATGGTTGAAAGAATAAAAATGATTTGATTTATTATACAATTTCATTACTACTTCATGAGTCATATATATAAGTAATGAGTCGTACACAATTAAAATATTCTACTTGTATGACAAGATGTCATTTCACATTATTACTTTAAAATAGTCTTCATAGTAGCTTTTGTAGGATTGTTAGTGCTCTAAAAGATGGTCCCCCATTAACATTATCTATTCTTCCTACTCATTCAAGCAGTAATCATTTTACTATTCACTTATAGTAACTAACTGAAACCACTCTATTAGACTAACTCAGTTTAAACTATAAGTTTTATCAGAATCTTCTAGGTATTCATGAACACACACAAAAAAATACAGGTAGTCAACATCAAAACAGTTACCTGCGAGCCAAAAGGCCTCGGCCATATTTTTGCAGACAAAAAGCAGACCTACGTATTTTGGAATATCTTCGCCGTTGCAGAAACCCTCTAACAGTCTTTTGTATCAATAAACAACATTGCTTCAATCTATCAGCACGCAATTTTTCTAAATAAGCTACTTGTCCTGCACGAAAAAAAATCTTTGTTTTTCCAAACTTATACTTATCTGTATCCTGAAAAGTTTAAATAAAAACAAAAGTATTAGTTAGTTCATGAAAAAAAGTTTAATTATTTAAATACTTTCTAACATGATCTATTATTTTTTATCAAATACTATTATAAGTTTAGTAATCATATTAACATTTCTGTTAAAAGTAATAAAATATAAAAATTATGTTTTAATTATATATAACTAATCTGGTTAGATATTATTGTCACAGAACACTAAAATATTCGAATATAGTGATTTTGCTAAATTACATAACAATCAATTTTTTTAAGGGTTTTTGAGATCCCTTCAACCTTTAGTAATATACAATATTACAGTATTAGTAAGGCTGCTTGTAGTACTATATTAATATTACAAGTAATATTATACAATCAATGACATCATTCCTCATTTTTATATATATATAAATATTTAATGCAACACTAAACTCACTCCAACCGAGAACATTAAATTATTAGAATTCTTTTTAAAGCCTTTATATATCTAAATTAAAAAGTTTCAATCTATTTTTATTGGTTATTTTTTTTGCTTTGCCTCTTTTTTCAAAATCATTTTATATTATGAGTTGCCGAGAGACAATTTGAATTATTCCTAAAAATGATCATAAAATATTTGGAATTGAAAGAGAAGTAATAAGATACTGACACTGAAGGTAAATCTGCCAATAAAAGAAATCAAGGGAATATGAATGACAGTGGAATGAAACCTTGCTGTATCTATGTATGTACATAGGGTGTCATAACAAAGAGGTTACAGTAATTGATATGAACATCAATCGCTACTTTTCTCTCCATAGAAAGGTAGCCGCTAGTCTTACGATTAATAACAAGGTTTCATGCCAACCAAGCTTACTATGGAAAGTAAAGAGGGAATCTACAACAAGCTGAATATTAGCATGCCAAGCCCACCAAAACACAGGTGATATTCAGCCCTACTAATGACGAATCATTTTGTTCATCACAATGACTGGCTATACAATGAACATCATTACTATAGAGAATGAAACTCTGATTAGTGCCACTTTCAATTCAAATGTTTTAGATATGTAACAACCATAAGAAGGCAGAGACAGATATTAGAGCAAAAAATTAACATATCCCATTTTCTGGAAAAGTAAGTAATATACATTGTCTCCGATCAATAGAGAAGTTCAGACTTTAGAAATAAAGAAATTAATAATAAGGATTTGTCAGAGTGTAGCAAAATCCCAAGAAATAAACATCTGTCTGAAAAGGTGTTTTTTTTTTAAAATGGCTGATCAACAGTTTTTCTCTTTTTCAATGAAGCCTTGTGGATTTTGGTAAATCATAAACATGAATAGAATAACTAAGGGTACAGGGGAATCAAGAAGGGCTTTAAGACGCTATTATGAACTAACTACAAAAAGAGAAATAGCAAATAGGCAGCACTGTCAAGTAATTTAAAAATCAGCAGAATAAGTTTATCTTTCTAACAGGTTATTTTATATTTTTCTACTGAAAATACTTACATCATCACCAAACCCTTAATATCTTCACCTTTTCACCTCGGATTGTTGTCACACTTTTAAATGTATCAGTACTAGTTTTGTAAATAACTTAATAGACGTATAATGAAACAAATGATAGAAATCATTTAGGGTGATGAAGTCAAATGATAATGGAAAATAACAGGAATATCTATTGTAATAAAGAGAAAAACAGCAAATACCTTTACAAAACCACTAAGGATTCGTTCGCAGGTTATTCTAAAATCATTTCTTTGAATATCCTTTGAGTGGCACAGTACTCTGTACCGACTAAAGAAATCAACGTATAACCATCTAAAAATAAAAGAAAAATTAATAAAGTTTATTTACTTAAGAAAAACGTTAACATATAACAGAAAATTTATTATAATTTAAATCACCCAAAAAAATTCAGACATTTTATTTAAAAAATAAATAAGATGGTGAACCTTTCACAGCTACTGTACCAGTTTTTTGTCAAGTCAAACCTAGTGTTACCATTTAGTGTCACTATTCCTTTTCATGCTTAAATCTCACATTAAGTTACATTTATCATGGTATATATTAATTTATACAGAAATAAAAGTAAATTATTGAAAATTATTTATGGACAGATGTAACTTCTTATTTCTTACAATTCTTATGTGTAATAAAAGATATTTTAGATGAAATTACACAATTTTTAAATTTCACTCAAAATAGTTAAGCTTACTGATAGGATTTATGTTTTTATGAGTGATTTTTTAAGAATCAAAATAAAATGTGGGTACAGTGCGTACAGAGTTTAACAAATGTGTTTGTAAGCTTAGTGAATATAGTGCACTACATTATATGACAATACTAAATCTTATGGCTGTTGTTGCCAAAGCTAACCTAACCTCTTTTTCACACCCACAGTATGTCTCTCTCTATTTCTGAACTCCCATGATGGTTCAGACAGAAACAATTTAAACCAAGGTCAATGTTTCAATTTCTGGTGGGAGTCTGAAATTATATCATTCACTCATCACCTACATTAGCATCTTATACAAAACAATCACAAGGAGCCCTAACTCTAAAAAAGAACCTATCTCTCATCAGAAGAGTTGTCTCTAAAAATGTGTAATAAATTGTAACATTTTTTCTGATAAAATACTTATACCTTCTTGACTACCGAAATACATCCATCAATTTATTGATGGATTTTATAATCGCTGGTGGTGGTGATAGTAATATTAGTAGTGCCACCATAAATTTATAACATTGGTCTTATACATTGACAGACCTTATTGAATCATTTGTTATTAAAAGCTGTTTTAAAACTTGAACTGATGAAAGCCTACATGACAATTAACTTGAAGAACCAATGAATCATAGGAGACATTTTATATTACATCCTTATATTTAATGTTAGACAATAGAAGAAATAATTAAATATAAACAACTGCCTTTTGCTTTGTTCATGATATTATTCAGTTATAGTTCTGGCTTGTAAGAAAATGACATGGACAGCATTCAGTAAGCTACACGTAAATAACTATTAAATATACCATATGTGTATATAATTTTTTTGATAATTTCTTCTTTTTTTTTAAGCACGAATAAATTTTTTCTTATATTGTATATTTTTTTATGTTATTTATTGTTACTTTTTCCCAACTGTTGTATAGAAGAAGATGATGGATTATGGATAATAATTGATGCTAATATGGTGACTTGGTATACACAGTAACTTGATGTGGTCATTAAATATACACAATATCTTTCAAGTAAGAGATGGAAAGAAAGGACAGGATTAAACTTTAGGGAAAAGACAGGCAGAAAAAATGGTCTGATTTTTTTTAAAAACAAAATCCTAAAAGTAATGAGGTTACTTGTGAAATTAACAGCTGAATGTCCGTTTCTAAAAGCAATTTGTATAATACAGAATGATTCATTTTTCTGTTTTAGTTGGCTATCATGAAAGTTATGGGAGGTCAATTTTGGGACCTGTATTATTTGATTTTTCAGGTCAAAAATATAAGAAATCATCAAGTTTACCCATTGAAAATTTCAGTATGACCTCACTTCACCAGGACACCTGAAATCCAGGCAAAGTTTTTTACTAGCTGTAACTCACTGTAACAAAGCACTTTCGTTTGTGTGAACCTTTTTCCTTATTTGAAGCACTAGAAACAGTTCTAGTTGTACATTGATTCATATTGTACATTAGTAAGTAAGAACACAATTATTTTAATTCACTACACTCAAAGGATGTTGTTTAAAATGATGGACAAATAAATAAACTGGTAATACCTGGATGGAAATCCAGCAGCACTAATTCTTATAGTTTCAAGAACACCACATGCTCTTAGTTGCTGTACTGCACGCTGAGAATTGTATTCAAAAGCCTGCTTTCCATCATTTGGTTTAATGCATCGTATATAATGTGGCGTTGTTGCATTTAATGTGGCCATCAGAGCATTTAAAGAGTCTCTGAACTGTGAACCAACCTGTAAAAAACGATAAAAGACACTGGTTATTTCATTTAAATATTCTTTTAATATTTCTTGGTAGCAATAAAATTACATTTAATTTACATGTGAAATTAATTTAATAAATTATTTTTTTAAGTTACACGTTCTTAATATTTGCTCCATAAGTTACATAATTTTGTACTTCAGTAAAACTCAGATTTTTATTTGTGTTAACCTTTACAAAGATTAAACTTTTACATAAGTCTGTGATCTCTTTTTACAATGACTGGCATACATTCCAATACCATATCAAGATTACTGAACTTTTTAACGCAAATCCATTGTTACATAATTAATATAAGCTATTAGCTAATTGTTTAAGCTTTCTCCATCTTATTTATACTTTTTTGTCAACATTTTATTATGAATATCAGTTTCCATTTAATAATTTTATTCATATCAATGGCGTGTAAGCAGCAATATACACAGTAGAGCTGAAAAGTTACCGAACTAAATTTCTTTAGTCAATACAGGTAGCACCATCTATCAGACAACCAAGGAACCAAGTAGTACAATGTCTGATGAGTGTGTGCACAAAATTTCATCACGTTTCATCACTCTAATCTCGAGTTATATTCGGCCACGTACATTGTGTTCATGTTATCTTGTGTGAGTTCACAACATGGAACACAGTAATAAGCCTGGTCTCGTTGGGATGCCACCAATGTAAATGCCTTGGTAGACATTTGCATCAGTGATTTATTAACTCAGCTTATGCTTTTGCTGTAGGCATCGTCGTACTTGAATGCCCTACATCGTATCCCTCTGAACTAGCTAACTGAGCTCGCAGAAGTGCGAACCCCACGCCTAAAAATCCCACCACCAAATCGTGACATGGAACAGAGAAGCGCAATAAGATTTTGTGTATGACTTCAAAAATCTTTTGTTGAAACTTATTCTATGACAGAGCAAGCATTCGGTGATGAAGCTGCATCTCGTACTACAATATACACATGGTGAAAGCAGTTTAAACACGGGAGAGAGTTGTTGGATGATGACAAATGAAGAGGGAAGCCGTCAACAACTGTTCATGATGAAAACATCGTGAAAGTACGCACGTTCCTGCTCAAACAAACTCATCTTATCCTTTGGGCCATAGAAGAGCTAAATATCGGTAAAGATGCAGTATGTACAATCCTAACAGAAAAAATGAACCACCAAAAGGTGTGCTCTTGTTTCGTTCCACACTTCTTGACCGAAGAACAAAAACAGGTATGTCTTTCTTGCTCTCAAGAATTCGTTGAAACTGTCAACAGTAACCCAAATTTTTTGCAAACAACTGTAACTGGGGATGAAAGCTGATGCTTCATATATGATCCACAAACGAAGCATCAATCCGCTGCTTGGTTGAGTCCTGGAGCACAAAGACCAGCGAAAGTCAAACAGCAAAAATCAAGAGTGAAAGCAATGTTGATTGCATTATTCGACTCAAAGGGCCTGATTTATCATGAATTTGTCCCAAATGGTCCAACTGTGAATTCTAAATTCTATTTGGAAATAATGAAATGCTTGATGCGTCGCAATTTTTGAATCCGGCTTTAGTACCAGGATTCGAGCAGTTGGACTCTCTTGCACGACAATGACTCAGTAAACATGGCAACAGTTTTAACATGTTATGCCACAAATCAAATCACCGTCTTATCCCACCTGCCCTATTCATCCAACTTAGCTCTAGCAGATTATTTTTTGTTCCTGAAACTGAAGTTGAAAGGTCACTTTTTCAATGACATTCTGGCCATCCAAAGGGCTTGCACTGAGCAGCTGAAGGCAATCCCATAAAGTGATTTCTCCAGAGTGTTTATGGACTCTACCGGCACTGCAACGTGTGTAACTAGAGAAGGGTTTTATATAGAGGGCTGATATGAGTAAATTCGCTTATCTTTAAATCTATACTTTTATTTAATTTAGTTCGGGAACTTTTCAGATATACTGTGTACAAGGAAGTAAATTCTGATCTTACTGAACCATTCTTTATTTAATAAAAATTTTTGGAGGCATTTCAGTCAACAATTATTTTATAAATAACACCAAACCTTTTACATTACATCTATTATGAAATTTAAAAAAAACTGCATTAATTTATCAAATCCTTTCATGTAATTGAATCAGATTAACTCAAGCCACTCAATACACTTAAAATAAAGTTTAGCCAATAATATATAAATAAGGTTTGTTTATTACATTTAGGTATGATTTTGACAGATATCAATGACAACATTTTTTAATTAATTAAAATTACTAAAGAAATGAATTGTGCTTAATTTACTCATGGATATGCATTCCCATGTAAAAAATAAATTTTTATAGAGTAAAATTTGATGAAGTATAAGTTAGTAATCATTTGAAACATTAGATTTGTTGAATTTTATTTATGCAACTACTGTTTCACTGAATTAAGTGACTGAATATATTTATAAAAAAATTCATTTTTTTTTCTGTTTTTAGTGATCAATATTAACTATGTGGTTTATAGGGTATGTAGGCTGTTAAGGTAAATAATACCATACAGATACATAAAACACAATAAAAATTTAACTTAAAATAATTTAATTTACAAAATTTAATCAGTAGTATAAATGAACACTGATAAGCTGTATTTTTTTCAGTAACAACTGTATTTAACAATTTGTCAATAACAGTTTACATATATACCATAAAACACCACTGAATTTAAGATACACCCTAAATTTGGTAGAAAATTTCTGGAAAAAATAAAAATATCAAATCGAAATATTACGATACTGCATAATTTATTTATAGTAAATTACGGTAAGTCATATAAGTATTTTGTATTTATCAGTATTCAGTTCATCCTATTTTGAAAAATGAAAATAAAAAGTTAAATAGCTACTTAAGTTAATGTAACTACTTACAACAAATTACTGAATAATCCAAATATGCAGTATAGCACCTAAATCGAAGGACTTAACACTATATTTTGTATTATACTACCTCAAATGTAATGTAGTTAGCTACATACGTATTTAGTTTTATAAGTATGGTATTTTATCACTAATCACAGTAATTTTTTAATAACACAGTGTGTCCTGTTAGCTTTCTATGTTGCTTCCGAGTTGTTATTGTCAGTTTCATCTGAATCGGATTCATTTCAGTCACTGCGGTACCAAAGTACATCATCTTCAGAACCAGCATTTGACAAGCACTTCAAGAATTGACTTTTTAACTATTTCTGATGGCAAATCATTCCAAGCTTTCAAAATCCATTCTACAATCGTAGCTACTGATGCTCATTTAATTTTGCTGCTTGGTGTGAGGGGATGATCATTTTCAGTCAACCACCGATTGTATTGAGCACGAATACAATCTTTAAAACATTTATTAACATCCAGTGGTTGTAACTGACTGGTCATACCGCCAGGAATTACAATTAAATCACATTTTCCATTTGTCAGTTTTGTTTTAATGTTGACAGACAAACGACCACAAAAAGCATCCAAACACTAACATTCTGTTTCATTTCAGAAGTCCACCTGGTCTATGTTCCCATACAGATTCTAACCAATCTTGGATTAGATCACATGTCATCCAAGCATTCTGTTGAGCTTGAACAATTACAGCATCACAGAACCTTTCTTTTGGCACAGTTTTCCTGTTCAGAATTATATTAAGTGATGATTTATTTCTGTCAGCAGTAGCACTCAAGATAACAGTTAGTTATTCATACTTTCTCATATTCAGTTGTTTTTTCAATTACTTGTTTCTGTTCCTTCTCACTTACGGTGTAATTTGGTGGCATATCAAAGAATACAGCAACTTCATCAGCATTACCAAATTGACTAATACAGTATTGTTTCTTTAATCGTAGATTGATTATGTAATGTTGATATTGCACTAATTTATGCTTGTAATCTGATGGAAACTTTTGGCAAATGGATGTTCTGCGACACAATGACAGACATTGTCTTTTCATGATTTCTCATACCATCCATAGCTAGCTTTAAATTGAAAACCATTATTCCAGGCAATTTCCCTGGCCTTTAACATTACTCCACCTTTTGTCACTGGAAGACCTTTTGTGCAGAGTTCCTTGAAACAGGCCAAAACGGCAGCATTGATTTCCAGATATTTTGTTTTGGTCCCGAAAAAGATTTCTTCATTCATTTACACACAAATAATTTATGTTTCATACTGTGCCACTGATGTTTGCTTTGTTTACTGAGAACTGTTCATCGGCGGCACAATTTCCAATCTATTCAGTGCATAAAATAACCTTGTGTTTAAAGCCTGCGTTATATGTGAAATGCTCTTCCATGATGATGAATTGATTAAAAACATAAAAGTAATGAAAAAAAAAACACCAATTTACAGCTACAGTAGTACACCGTATCCCTATTCAACATCGAATGGAGGTTACACAGGAAACGTGAAGTCATCACGCATACAGCACATGAACAAATTGCAGAATGACACTCATCACTAAATTATGATGTCAACAGCAATAAAGCTGTTGAGATGTAAAGCTCTTTGAGTAAATCATCTTTCGAGAAATTTGTGTACATTCTATACATAATGACAACTTTAACGTTTCCTGTCTGGTCTCCATTCGATGTTGAACAGGCATATGGATTCAAAAACTTCAGCTTTACACCTATCAATTATGCATTTATATCAAATGGCATTAGACCTCCAATTGAAGATGCACCTGACATTTTGACCCTTTAATCTGTAAAAAAAAAAGTGGATCTTAAATTCAAAGCAATATGGTATATTAAGACAGGGAAAATTTTCACTGACATATCACCCAGGATATAATACTTTCATAATTTAAGGAGAGATTGTATTCTAAAAAATATTTAAAAAAAAGGTGAATTATTTTTTACCGATTTCTTATGTTTTGAAGTAGCACCCATAGTAGCGCTCATGGTCTTTGTTGTCGTCAATGGTACTCTTACACGAGGCATTGTAGAAGTTGCTAATAATTTTTTTTCAGGCTCCACAATGGAAAATAAGCGTTGAATCAGCATATTTCCACCACTGCGAACAACTGTAACCTAGAGTAGAGAATAATGAGGATAAAAAAATTAAAATTCAAGATTTACAATACCGCTGAAAGCAATATTATTTATCACAACAAAATTTATAACATATCACCAAAATCCTGATGATACAGCTGTCTTTTGCTGATTTCCTGATCAAAACAGTAACTGCTAAAGCAATTACCTTGATAATAAATCCAATTAACTTCATTTATAAGGTTTTTAAATATAGAAGGCAATACATATCTATCAGATAAAAATAACATTACTATTAAAAAAAGAATGACTTAGTTTATTAATATTTAATCAGAGTTCACTTATTAAAGCTAACTTAATTTTAACAGAACTCAAAAAAACCCAGACAGGTTTGCCTGACAGTATAAATTTCTCCAAATTTTTCTAGCTTAAGCTGAGAAAACCTGTAATATTGGGATAAATAAATGATAAAAGATATGGTAAGAAAGTCTTTTTGTATTTTACAAAAATTTTAAGAAATGTATACATGCAAGATAAATAACAGAATAAAATCAACTATTTTGAATAACTTCATGTTGAATAATAATCATTACAATGAATAATTGAAAAAAATTACTGTAAAAAGTACAGCAAGTAAGGTAAGTTTATACTTTAGAAAATAAATTTACCTGTTCTTCAATAACAGTGTCACGATTCTTTTCTAGGAAACCTGCTGTCTCATACTCAACCTTGTCTGCAAAGTGTTTAATAACAAATGAATTTGTTCCTAAAAAGAAAATAAATAAAAATAAAAAATCAAAAGAAAAAATAACATAATAATAATAAAGAAATAAGGAGTGTGTAGACAGACTGCTTTGTAATTTAAACTAAGTTAGTCCGTACAATAACATTATTAGTAAGGAAAGTTCTCATAATGTATGATGATAGTTGGTAATAATAAAGATTAAAAAATAAGGACAATTTCAATAATAAGTTTAAGTTGAAATGAAATCTTATTCGAATAACTTTTAATACCAAAATGAAGCTTATGTATTACTTATTTTTCTGTATAATGTCGAAGTTGGTATGAACAAACTCTATTCTCAAAATAACTTCACATAAATAATTACGTTAGCCAATTTATGGGCTCATTTTTCACTTTTTCATCGGATGAAAATTATAATTATTCTTGAAACATGTACTTTCAGGTGGATATTCCAAACAGCTAGCAAATGAAAAAGGCGAAAGGAACAAGGGAATGCTGAAGAATTTCCAATCAACCTTTCAACTCCTGATGAGTCTTTTCAATACATAAGAAACAGCAATGCAAGAAAAAAATTTGATGCTTTCAGACAGCATCTTTCAACAAATTCCGAAGAATGGCTTCCCGCAAAAACATCCAAGTTTTAATGTAATGACGAGCATTAATTTTTTACTTTTCCAAATTAAATTAATCAACTATCTCTTCTTGCCCAGAACACTGCTACCAAGTGCCTTGTGTTTTATTTGTAACTAGATATTCTAAATATTTCCATATCATGGAACCTGTTTGCTTCCAAGATATTGTGATACAGCCAATTCACAGATTTCTGTTACAGTGTCTTTTCTACAACATTTAAAAAGGGGAAATAGTGGCTTGCATTTACACACTGGCCATTTTTTCAATCAAGAGTGTTCTGAGATCGAGCGATATAACCTTTATACAAATACTAATAATGATAAAATGAGTGACTGCTGTTGCTTAGATTAGAAGGGTAAATTCTAAATCTAGATGGGATTCTTTATGGAACTTGAATTTATGTAAAATTGCTGCTGTATGTTATTTTTTAAATGTTTTACTTCTTCTAAACTGCCCTTGTATAAAATATATTATACATATATATATATATATATATATATATATATATATATATATTATACTTGTTATCAATAATGGCCAACTTAGCATGACTTGTGAACTTTCCTCCTCACATCTGATTGTTTAATAATGATGACAATAACTTTAGGGTAAAGAATATCTTTCTGTGACCTGCGTAAAGCATGTGTCTGATATGATAAGTGGAAAATAAAATTCAGAAATTTGTCAAGAGTGAAGAATGATGTCCACGATCATATAGTCACTCATTCATGATCAGTGTTAAATTACCCAAGATATTCAACACTGAACACATATACAGTATGTCTGAAAAGTTCCTGAACTAAATTTCTGTAGTCTATACAAGTAGCACCATCTCTTGGACAACCAAGGAACAATGTAGTACGATGTCTGACAAGTTTGTGTACAAACTTTTATCACATTTTGTCACTCCAGTCTCGAGTTACATTTGGCTGTGTATGTTGTGTTCATGTGACCTTGTGCAACCTCGCGACATGGAACAGAGAAGCGCAATAGAATTCTGTGTTTGAATTCAAAAATCTTTCATTAAAACTTATTCTATGATAAAATATGCATTCGGTGATACAACCACATTTTGTACAACAACATAACAGGGTGAAAGCGGTTTAAAGATGGTAGAGAGTCGTTTGATGACTACGAACGAAGTGGGAGGCCGTCAACAGCTGTTCACGACGAAAACATTGTGAAAGTGCACTTACAACTGGGCTAACTGTCCTAACTGGTCAAACCATGAATTCTAAATTCTATTTGGAAGTAGTGAAACGCCTGATGCGTCATAATCGTTGAATCTGGCCCGAGTACCAGGATCCAAGTAGTTGAAATCTCTTGCACAACAATGCCTCGATACACATAGCAACAGTTTTAAGACATTATTACGCTGCAAATCAAATCACCGTCTTATTCCACCCACCCTATTCACTGGACTTGGCTCCAGTCGATTTTTTTTTGTTCCCAAAACTGAAGTTGAAAATGAAAGGTTGCTTTTTCAATGACTTCCGGCCATCCAAAGGGCTTGCACCGAGCAGTTGAAAGAAATCCCATAAAGTGATTTCTCCAGAGCGTTTAACAGGCTCTACCAGTGCTATAACGAGTGTATAACTAGAGAAGGGTTCTATGTAGAGGGCTGATGTGAGTAAATTCGTTTATTTTTAAATCTGTATTTTTACTTAATTTAGTTCGGGAACGTTTCAGACATACTGTGTAAGAGTTATCATCAGCCCATCAGGCAAATTTTAAGTCCAATTCTAAGTATGAAAAAAATTTCAATCAACAATTCACAGAAATTTATGGCCTGAACTCAGTAAATTTGAATCAAAATTAGTTTTTATGTTAGTATATTACTATGTATAATGTTTTACCTAATCATACTAAATCTATTAATTTTTTAAAATATTTGTTTTATGTAAAATTACTTAAAATGTAATAAGATAATAATAAAACTATAAGCATTTTAAAACAAAAACTTACCAAAACGAGGTTTAGCAAAATGTTGCCATTTAGAACATTTGGAATATAGTTTCTCAGCCCACGTATTGTCTGACCCTTTTGGCATCTACAATAAGAAATAGTATTAGAAAAAAACTGATAAAATACACAAATAAAAACGTACTATAATATTTTTGGATAAAATCTTGATTGCATCAGCTGAATTATTTTAATATAATCTAAGACATCTATATGTGTATTTTTATATGGACAAGAATTTTATATACATATATATAAATTACAATGTATGAAAAAAATGGGATGCTAGAAAAACACAATAATAAAGTGTACCTGAAAATGAAAAGGTTAGAATAAGTACTACAATATAAACAAAAGTAAAAATTAATAGTCCAGGAAAAAAAGGCTGGGAGAAACAAGAGGACAGATAGAATAAAATAATAATAGAATTACAAAGAAAAAAATTAATAAAATCTCATGAATTAATTTTTTGCTATGATGACAGTTTAACAAAATTTCTCAGAAGTAAATCATGGCAACAAGGATCCAGTCTTCTCTATATCATGTTGTTTTCAACTTTTTACTTTCATCTCCTTTCTACGCTTTTTTCTTCTCTTTCAGAGAAAACATCAGGAAAATCTTCCACAATTCCTCCTTTCAGGTAATCTTTCACAAGGAAATAATAATCTCATTCAGGAAATAGGATACAGAAATATAAAAGGCTAAAATATCAGTGGCAGATTACACAATTATTAAACAGATTTTCTGATTTCATCAGTTACATGAAGTCATAATTTGTGTTTGTCTTTAGATTGGTGACTTTAGAATGTAAATAGTATATATAAAATATTGACATAATTTTCATTAAAAAATATTTTTAATCCAATAAACTATGTAACACCCCTAACTACTTACACGACATTCCTCATCCAACAAATCCAAAATCCCAAGTTTTGCTTCAATAAGATCAATGCATGGTTGGTTATCATAGAAGTCTATAAACTTCCATTCTATTTCTTCCTTCATATACTCTTCTTGTTCCAGTTTAAATACATGCTGAAATAAAAAAAAAAAAAAAATTATTATTTAGTATTAAATTCAATATTTATCACTTTCAGCAGATCTCATCTACTGTTTATAAAGATGTTTCAACTTTTTCAAATATCCACAATTTCAATACATAAACTGCACAATTACAACATGCTCCGATAAAATTAGGCAAGCACAAGAGAAGAAATGGATTAAAAAGTAGGTTACTTTAAGTGAGGAAGGATATTTAATTTTTATTTTTAACTATTAATAAATAGCGTGTTGATTTATATTAGTGTTTATCACTAAGGATGAGTGAAGAATATGTTGTAACATTTTATCTAATATATTAAATACGTGAATTATTTTTTACAAGGTCCGATCGGTCGTGAAATAAAAACCCGCATAAAAATCGGATGAACATTTGCTCATATGTGTTGCGCAGTGTCTCTAGTATGGCCTTGAATGATGCCGCGTCACTTCGTTTAGTTCTGAACATGCAGCTAGCACGTAAACACGTCTACAACAATAGAATCTCCTGCCAAGTGTGAAGCGGTAATTCGATTTCTTCAGGCTGAGGGGTGTAATGCAGCTGAAATTCATCGACGAATAAGTAATGTGTACAGTGAAACTTCAATGAGTGACAGTAAAGTGCAACAATGGTGCAGGAAATTTAAAGCAGGACGTGTTCATGATGCAGGCGGTCAGGGAAGGAAGCGAGCGTCAACCGATGATCTCGTTGAGCGAGTGGATGAGGCAATTCGAGAAAATCGTCGGTTCACAATTTCTGTATTGAGTGATTTGTTTCCTGAAATTTCAAGGTCAGCTCTCTACACCATTGTGAGTGAGAGACTTCAGTACCGCAAACTGTGTGCAAGATGGGTTCCCAAGATGCTGTCCGACCATCACAAAACAATGAGAATGGACGCCTCCCTAACGTTTCTCGAGCGCTACCACAATGAAGGAGAAGATTTTTTAACAAAATTGTCACAGGAGATGAGACATGGGTCCATTTCGAAACTGAAGAAACAAAAGAACAATCCAAACAGCGGATGCATTCGCATTCTCTCAGTAAACCAAAGAAGTTCAAGCGAACCTTCAACAGAAAGTGTATGGCTACTGTGTTTTGGGACCAGAATGGAGTTCTCTTAGTGGAATTCATCGAATGTGGCACGACCATCACTGCAGCCTCATACTGTGTGACTCTTCAAGATCTACAAAGAGCTGCAGACCAGTGTAGAAACATGGCTGAAAACACAGGCGGCTCCGTTCTGTGACGAGGGTATTGGAAAGTTGGTACCACGCTACGAAAAATGTCTAAATCGGAGTGGCAACTATGTAGAGAAATAGTGTAACTATGTAAGTACTTGTTACAAATAAACATTTTTTTATTTTCACAGTGGTTTTAATTTTGTGACCTATTGGACCTCGAAAAACAAAATAACCTTTGTATTACACCGTGATTGATTAGTTTGTTATCTTTGTTATTAACATATAAAATTTAAACCTTTTGTGAGTAGCCAGTTAAATATCTCAGTTACATCTACTTGATGGTAGTATACTGTTCTCATACTAAATTTTAGTGTCTTGTAATTTGTTTGTTTTTCAGGCCGTAATAACAATTAAAATTTTTTAACATGCTTTTGAATATGTAATGATAACTAAAAAGATTATTTTTTAAAAGGTACAACAAACCAAACAGAGATATTGAATGGTTAGATTTTTTAATATTTTATGATTGTAATTACTGTAGCACGTGAATTTACTAAAGTTAGTGATTTTTTAAATATCTGAAGACAATTTTAAGAACTTTTTTCTCATTATAGATCTTTTAGGATAAAAGAGGAATGGCCAGTTGCTTTTCAGTTAATTAGGTCTATGTAAATTACTTTATACTCACACCTAAAAAAACAAAAAGAAAAAATCCCAATAATGCAAAGTAAATTTTTAAACGTTGTTAATGTGAAACTGTAGGTATGAATTATAAAAGTTTTCTTATTCTAATTTTTGTAAACTTCTAATGGTTAAAACAGAGGTTCATACAGAAATAAACATACAAAGTTAGAAAACAATTTAAAAGCATTTTATTTTAGAATTACGTATTAATACATTTAGAACATATCTTTATAAAAGTTACTGATGATCAGTGAAACAAAAGTGTGTTTTGTGAGTAAGGAAATGAGTTTTTAAGATGGCTTCATTCTTTCAAAATCACTTTATAAGCAAAAAACAGCTGTCTTACAAGAGGTCTGAAATGAGTGAAGGGTAGGTGAAAACTTCCCAGTTGAAGATATCTAACTGCCATATGCAAACAAGTGTTACTGTATTCTAGGTGATTCCTCCCAATAGCATTCTTTGTGATCTGTTTTTATCATGCTATTTTTTCCCCCTCAGGATCTCACAATAAGGTTCAGCATATTTGGTAACTTGGACAAATTTCAGGCAGTTTCTCTTTTCACAAAAGAAAATAAGTGACTGAAACTTGGATTCTGTGTAATTTGGAACTGACAAATCAATTTTAAACACATACTGAAACCAAAAAATTAAAGCAACTGAGACCTGATAACTCTACACATCATTATGGAACCTGTTAGAAGCTGTATGCTGCTGAAGGTGAAAAGTAATTTCCCTTTTAATTTTTATTAGTACTGTATTTTTATGTATGAATATTATTTTGTACCTTCATCTACAATTATTATTAATTCAATAACTTAAACCAATACGTATGATTTACAGATATAATGTCACAGACTTTAATAAATATTTTATTTTACTATGAAATTTATAAATATTTAACTCAGCATTCTAAGAATAATAGGATTTAAGTGATAATTATTTAAAACAATTTCAAATGGCAGTAAAATTTTTTCTAAACTAAATAATCAGTTTTAAAAAAGGAGAATATTTCTTAGCTTGTTTATATTTAAAATGATTCAATTTTTTAAAATAATTGCAAACACTAAAGAAATAAAACAGACTTTATGTGAAGTCAAAATTTTGCATGATTTCAAATTCAAACAATTTTTTTTTCAAAATCAAAATACCATTTTGAAATTTCATATGTACAACAATTACATATTTAAAAATAACCTTTCTTTTTTTCCCTGTTTAGCCTCTGGTAACTACCGTTTAGATAATACTTCAAAGGATGAATGAGAATGATATGTATGAGTGTAGTAAATGAAGTGTAGTTTTGTACAGTCTCAGTTCGACCATTCCTGAGATGTGTGTTAATTGAAACCCAACCAACAAAGAACACCGGTATCCAAGATCTAGTATTCAAATCAGTGTAAAAATAACTGACTTTACTAGGACTTGAACACTGGAACTCTCGACTTCCAAATCAGCTGATTTGGGAAGACGGGTTCACCACTAGACCAACCCGGTGGGTTATTTAGAAATAACCTATTTGGTGTGTATTGTAGATAAGTTTAAGGCTTTACATGACTGCAGATTAAACACCTCTAATTTGTATAATATAATTAACCATGCACACACACACACACACACACACACACACACACACACACACACACACACACACACACACACACACACACACACAGAGAGAGAGAGAGAGAGAGAGAGAGAGAGAGAGAGAGAGAGAGAGAGAGAGAGAGAGAGAGAGAGAGAGGGATAGGGATAGGGATAGGGAGAGGGAGAGGGAGAGGGAGAGGGAGGGAGGGGGAGGGAGGGAGGGAGAGAGAGAGAGAGAGAGAGAGAGAGAGAGAGAGAGAGAGAGAGAGAGAGAGAGAGAGAGAGAGAGAGAGAGAGAGAGAGAGAGAGAGAGAGAGAGAGAGAGAGAGAGAGAGAGAGAGAGAGAGAGAGAGAGAGAGAGAGAGAGAGAGAGAGAGAGAGAGAGAGAGAGAGAGAGAGAGAGAGAGAGAGAGAGAGAGAGAGAGAGAGAGAGAGGAAGAGA